>NC_067401.1:17575269-17812769 GCF_016432865.1 Antechinus flavipes
ATGCCCAGCCCTGTCTGGGACTAGAACGTGTCTCCGTGCTTAGCAACGCGCCTGGCACACAGTAGGCACTTAATAAATGCTTATTGATTGATAGTCTGATAGGATCTGCAATTCCTTTGGAAGCTGCTCTGAGGGCGAATAGGGGAAGACATTGTGGGAGGCACTGGAAGGATCTGAGTTCGGGTCCTGGCTATCCCATTTCCTACCTGTGCATCATCGGGCACATCACTGAACTTTGCTGGGTCTTAGTTTCCTCAACTCTAAGCCAGGGGTCCTATACGGCCTTCTCTCTAATAAATCTCTTCTCTTCTCCAGGGGATGGATGCTCTCCGAGTCTATCATGTGACCATCGGCTCATTTCCCTCCCCGAGTCCGTCATGTGACCGTCGGCTCCTTTCCCTCCCACCCACAGCATCCCCTTGTTGCTCGGCCCCTTGGGTGAGGAAGCATTTTCCTGAGGGTCCCAGATTTCTCCCTCTCCCTCTCCTGAAAGGATCCCCTCTGATGTGATAAAGCACCTTCCTCCTCCCTCGGGCTGTCTCGTTTGGACCTGGCAGATTGGGGAAGCCATTGGGGTCTAGAGCTGACTTTTGGGCTGTAAATCTCTGAAATACACTTCCTGGAGCTGAGATAGACTTTGGGGGTTTTCACTTCTCTGGCTGATGGCCCCCACCCAGCATCTGGGAACCTCACCATAGGACCCCACTTCCTGCTGCCAGCACACAAAGCTCAAGGAAGAGACGAGAAAATGGAACACTTAGCAGAGCGGATGGGAAATAGCAACACCCATCCATAAGCCAAGACTCCCGAGAGACCATTTGGTGACCTCAGGCACTTACAGTAATGCCCTGGGCAGAGCTCTCAGAGTGTGGGACAAGGGTCGGCTCCCTGCCTCTGATAACGTCCCTGGGTGGTGGCTGACATTCACCCAGGCAGCCAGAGAATCGAACCTGGAGTCTGGAAGACATTGTTTAAATCTTGCCTCAGAGACTCTGTGACCTTTGGCAGGTCACGTCATCTTTGACAACCTCTACAAAATGGGGGGGGGGGGTTTAATAGGTTTTATTTCCCGCTGTTGTGAGGATCACATGGAATAATCTTTGTAAAGCAGTTTGCAAGTCTTAAAGTGTTGTGATTGGAAGCACAAATAATTGGAATATGAATTCCAATTGTTATTATTATTAGTTATTATTCTGATTCCTCAGGTCACTCTACCTGCAATTTTCAATAGCTTCCAGAAGATGCCATTGTGAGCTTTTTTCGTTTTCCCCTCAGAAAAAAACTATTTCAGTCTGCCAAAAACTGGATATTTTGGAGCTGGCCGTCAGTCATGAGACTTACAACTCAAAATCTGGATCAAAAAAGGGGGGGAATCTTAATTTGGAATAATTGAAAACCCAATAATAGTTCCCAATAAAAGGAAATGTAGCTTTCTCCTCATGGCAGAAAGGTGGAGGATTTCTAGGATGGAAGGTGGGTTATATTTTCTGCTGAGGTCATTGTCACAGGTCTTTTTGTTGGTTTTTGTTGCCGTTGTTAGAAAAGAGGATTTGATTTGATAACAAAGAGAAATAACTGCAATGTGAAACAATTTTAAAAATTTTGGGCCAATTGACCCACACTTAACACCGTATACTAAGATAAGATCCAAATGGGTTCATGACCTAGGCATAGATAATGAGATTATAAATAAATTAGAGGAACACAGGATAGTTTACCTCGCAGACCTGTGGAAAAGGGAGGGATTTATGACCAAAGAAGAACTAGAGATCATTATTGATCACAAAATAGATAATTTTGATTATATCAAATTGAAAAGTTTTTGTACAAACAAAACAAATGCAGGCAAGATTAGAAGAGAAGCAATAAACTGGGAAACCATTTTTACAGTCAAAGGTTCTGATAAAGGCCTCATTTCCAAAATATAGAGAGAATTGACTCTATAAGAAATCAAGCCATTCTCCAATGGATAAATGGTCAAAGGATATGAACAGACAATTCTCAGATGAAGAAATTGAAACTATTTCTAGCTATATGAAAAGATGACCCAAGTTATTATTAATCAGGGAAATGCAAATTAAGACAAGTCTGAGATACCACTACTCACCTGTCAGATTGGCTAGAATGACAGGGAAAGATAATGCGGAATGTTGGAGGGGATGTGGGAAAACTGGGACACTGATACATTGTTGGTGGAAATGTGAACACATCCAGTCAGTCTGGAGAGCAATTTGGAATTATGCCCAAAAAATTATCAAACTGTGCATACCCTTTGATCCAGCAGTGTTTCTACTGGGCTTATACCCCAAAGAGATACTAAAGAAGGGAAAGGGACCTGTATGTGCATGAATGTTTGTGGCAGTCCTGTTTGTAGTGGCCAGAAACTGGAAACTGAGGGGATGCCCATCAATGGGAGAATGGCTGAATAAATTGTGGTATATGAATGTTATGGAATATTATTGTTTGGTAAGAAATGACCAACAGGATGATTTCAGGAAGGCCTGGAGTGCCACACACAAACTCATGCAGAGTGAAATGAGCAGGACCAGAAGATCATTATATACTTCAACAACAATGCTATATGAGGATCAATTTTGATGGACGTGGCCCTCTCCAACAATGAGATGAACCAAATCAGTTCTAATGGAGCAGTAATGAACTGAACCAGCCACACCCAACAAAAGAACTCTGGGAGATGATTAAGAACCATTATATTAAATTCCCAATCCCTCTGTTTTTGTCCACCTGCATTTTTGATTTCCTTCACAGGCTAATTGTATAATATTTCAGAGTCCGATTCTTTTTGTACAGCAAAATAACGGTTTGGACATGTATACTTATATTTAATTTATACTTTAATATATTTAACATGTACTGGTCATCCTGCCATCTGGGGGAGGGGGTGGGGGGAAGGAGGGGAAAAGTAGGAACAAAAGGTTTTGCAGTCGTCAATGACATAAAATTACCCATGCATATAACTTGTAAATAAAAAGCTATTAAAAAATTAAAAAAAAAATTCTGGGCCAAGGGGCAGCTAGGTGGTGCAGTGGATCCAGAACCAGCCCTGAAGTCAGGAGGACCTGAGTTCAAATCTGGTCTCAGACATTTAACACTTCCTGGCTGTGTGATCCTGGGCAAGTCACTTAACCCCAATGGCCTCAGCAAAAAAAAATCTGGGCTGGACAGGGTGAACCCCCATCCCTATCCCCAGCAACAGGTGTACCAGCCAGGGCGGGGAGAAGGTCACTGTCTCTAGATGCTGCTCACCCCCTTCCCCCGCCGGACATTCTTGATCCATGCTCTTCAGCCTCCCTATCTCTAGCACCCACTCATTCCCTTTCCAAATTTTTGACCTTTATATCTTAAGAGCCAATATAGTATTTGGCTCATAGTAGGCTTTTTAATAAATGCTTAGTGATTTCCATCCCTTCCAGGAAAGTCTGTTCATCTCACCAGCTGCCAGTAATCCTATCACCCCACCAGGTCAGTGACAAGCCTTTCCCCAGGATGTGAGTTAGGCAGCAAGCTTAGATAGAACGGCCGGCTCTGCTGAGATTTGTATTTTGCATCTCTCCAAGAAGTGATGAGCCCCCTACCATCTACTGGATCCTTGGAAGGCTCTGGGCTGAGGAGTTTCGAATCAATGAGTGAATTTGTGAACATCAAATTTAAAACTAAGAATTAAAACACATTCTGGAGTCCTAAAGCCTTTTTAAAAAAAAATAATAAAAGATCACATCTGTGTCCTGACTCCTTTTTTCATTAGTGAGCATCATTTCCTGCCTTGGCACTAATCTGCTAATACTTCTCCTTCCCCCACTCCAGCCCAGCTCACCTTCCCTTTCCCTCCAAATCCGCTTCTTTCTTTCCTAAGTCCCAGCTTTGGTGTGACCACCTGGATAGGCTGTACAGGTACTTTCAGTACCCTCTTTCCTCACCCCCTCTGGGGGGCAGTGGAGACCTTCTCTCTCCCTCCACTAGTGTTCCTGGCTCAAGTGTGGCCACAGTGGAAGTGCAGACAATTCAGGGAAATGTTTGTGCCCAAACAATGGTGTTGCTCTGGCAGCTGCCCAGCCCTAGTGAAGGAGTTTGGGGCATCTCCACCCTGCTGCTTGCCTAGAGTCCCTGAGCAGAGTAGCTGTAGACAAAGGCAGCAAGATGGTGGGGTACCTGGAGAGATGGTGGGGGCTCAGACCTTCTCAGAGCAAGTGGCAGGATCCACACCTCTCCATTCAGGGTTCAAAAATGTCCTTCCTTACCCTCATATGTGAATTTTAAGAAGTCACATCCTGGTCTGAGAGATGTGGATCTTCTGGCTACAAAGATATAATGCTAGGCATGAAATAAGAGTTTGATGCAAACGAGAGAATGGTTTTATTTTTCCTGTCTCACATGCCTAAAAGATAGGTATTCCTGCATTAACCTTCTCCACCTACCCCTTGGCCCAAATTGCAAACCCTGTCCTCCAGTCCCACCAACACCAGCCATGGCTGAGGGACCCTGCATCTGCCTTTGTGATCAGCCCCAATCATGACTTTTGGGGACACTGAGAATGTCAAGATTTGCAAATCCTCTGATTATCCCACTCCTTGGATAATCCTAATATCATTTCTAATGGATGTGGGGATATGTGTGGGAGTGAGAGGGTTGTAAAGGAGTTGGCAGATTCAGATATATAGTGTCATCTCTTGTCGTTTTCACAAACTCTGCTCCTCCACAACATCTCTCTTAGATTTCACTCTGCAACATCTCTTATAGATTTCACTTCTGCATCCCTGCAGCAGCTCTTATCAATTTCATCTCTGCAGCAGCTCTTGTCGATTTCATTTCTGCATCTCAGATTTTACTTCTGCAGCATCTTAGATTTCACCCCTGCAGCATCTCTTGTAGATTTCACCTCTGCAGCAGCTCTTATTGATTTCACTTTGTAGCATCTCTTATCAATTTCACCTCTGCACTTCTGCAGCAGCTCTTGTTGATTTCACTCTGTAGCATCTCTCATCAATTTCACCTCTGCAGCATCTCTTGTCGATTTCACTCTGCATTGCTGCAGTGCTTCTTGTAGATTTCAGCCCCTGTAGCATTTCTCCAACATGCCCCCCTCTATCTTTGACACTGCCCTAACCTTGGCCTAAATTCTCATCATCTCACCCTTGGACTAGTGCAATAACTACTGGGGAGCCTGTCTGCCTCAGTCTCTCCCCACTCCAAAGCTTCCTTCATTCAGCTGATAAAGTGGTTTTCTTAAAGCTCAAATCTGACCGTGTCACTTCCCTATTCCCAAACACCAGTGGGCCCCTATTACCTCTAGGATCAAATAGAAAATGTTCTGATATTCAAAACCCTTCTTAACCCCCATCCTACCTTTCCGGGCTTCTTAGATCTTATTCTCTAAAAAGTACTCTGTGCTCCAGTGGTTCTGGCCTTCTGGCTGTTCCACAAATAAGACACTCCATCTCTTGACTCTGGTAATTTCCTCTGGTTGTCCTCCATTCTGCAATGCTTTGCCTCCTCCATTGACATTCCTGACCTCTCTGGCTTCTTTTAGGTCCCACCTAAAATCCTAATGTCTACAGGAAGTCTTCTCCAACCCTTTTTGCTTCTAAAGGAAAGGATATTCTAGGGTCCATGTCTATGGGCAGATTTTAGGGGGATTGAAGACTTGGTTGGAGAAAAAAATGCCATATTCATTTTCATTAACTTCTAACTAAAATTTATAATTTCCTTCAATTATGACTGTAGATAACAAACCATTAATTTGAGAATGGGCCCACAAGTTTTTACCAGACAGCCAAATGGGGCTATGTCATGAAGAAGGGGAAGAATTCCTATTCTAGAGAAACTTCCTTCAGATCAGGGAGATAGCCCTTGTCTTCAGGGACTCCCAGGTCTTCTGGGGGAGAGGGTGCAGGCTTGGAAGGGAATGAAGCTAGATAAAGGAGAGCAGTAATTTGAAATCAGTGAGATCAACAAATTCAAATGAAGGTCTTTGGGGAGGGAAATACATGAAGAATCACAAGTATAAAATGGTTCTATAACTGAATTCATAATGTAGAGCCCGAGATCTCTATTGGAAAGCATTGCAGCAGTATGAAGCTGTCAACTCAATATCCATCTATCCATCCATCCATCCATCCATCATCCATCTGTTCAGTTCATTCACTCATTTGTTTATTCAACAATCATTTATTAAGTGCCTATTGTCTACAGCGTATATTCTTTTAGGTGTTGAAGGAGACAGAGCTGCAACACATTGTTGGAGGCCATATGCTCTAGGGCCCCATCTTGGGGACTGACGGGAAAATATCAACATCTTTTTGTGAGCTTTGAAAGTCAATTAAAGGAGTCTGGATTTTTCTCTGGGGACAGAAGGGAGTCAAGGAAAATCTGTGAGCCAAGAAATGCTGACTGTGTCTACGGGTAAGGCAGCTCAGTCAGCCAACAGTCTGAAAGATGGAGGAGAATGCTGATAAGGAGAGCCTGTGCTAGACTGGTAGTGGTGGCAATAGAGAGGAGGAAGATGCTGGGGAGGTGAAATCAGGAGGGCTCAGTGACTCACTGAGTAGGAGAGAGGAGGAAAGGGAAGCGCCAGAGAAGACACTGATCAATCCATCTATTCAAGCATTTATTAAGCACCTACTATGGGCCGTAAGTGTATAAAAGCAAAAATGAAAAGTCTATGCCCTCAAAAAGCTTATATTTGAATGGGAGGGGACAATATATATTCTTATAAATATATGCAAAATAAGTGAAAATTCGTTTCTAAGAAAGAGGCATTAGGAGCTGGAGGGGAGAATCAGGAAAAGGCACATACAGTAGGTGATAGTGGAGCTGAGCTTAGAGGAAAACTAGGGATTCTAAGAGTCAGAGGTGAGGACAGCATTCCTGCCACTATACAAAGGCCTAAAGGCAGGAGATAGAACATTGTGTATGAGATGCAGTAAAGAGGGAAGGAGAGTAAATAGAATCCTGGCTTTGGAGCCAAAGGCTCTGAGTTCTGCTACTTACTGTCCATGTAACCTTGGATGTTAGCCAGGGCCTCAGTTTCTCCTCCACTGTAAAATAAGGAATTTGGATTGGATGGACTCTTTCAGTCCTAAATCTAACAGCATAAGACAGGCAGGTTGACTGAATTTTGGGATACCTATGGAGGAATAAAAAACTCATGAATATGGGGGATTATGTAACTGTTGGTTCCATTGACACATAGTGAAGTCAAAAGGGGAGAACAGGTGTAGGGAAAATAGTAACAAGCTTGGCAGTAGACCCATTAAGTTTGAGGCATGGAACTGAAGCTTCTGGAACCCGGTTCAAACCCTCCCTCCAATCCGTATTGGCTAGGTAAGCTTGGACAAATCATTTAACACCCTAGGCCGTTCTCGATGTTTGTGCATTAAAGAACAGGTCCCTCAGACCACAGGATCTTCCTCAGATACCAGAGGCCCCGTCCCTATCCCCGTGGTTGCCGTTGATCTCGAGCAGAAACGAGATGGGCTCTGCCTGCAGTTTAAACACGTTCCTCAGTCTCTGACCCCCGACAGCACAAAGAATTATTGGCTGATCAAAGATGCTGTCTGTCTGGTTTTCTGGCTTCAATCCCATTGTACCTCCCGCCCATCACTTTCTGAATGACCAACCCCGGCATCCAGTGGGTACCAGCATGGATGGCAGGAAGTCCTCAAAGGATGCAGAGGGACTGTGAGAACTTCATCCCTGAAACCAGAGCGCTCCTCGGAGCCTCGGGCTCGGCTAACAGACAGATCTCGGCCCGCAGACAAGGGCAGGGCTCCATTATAGACCGACTACTCTAAGGCTTTCTGGCCCTCGAGTTGGGGATTAGCTTGGAATGAGGCTGCTCTTATAGACAGTTTTTCAAGGGACTTATGGACTTGATTAAGGATGAGCTCATGAGGGTGGAATGGACTGCATCCCTGCCCACTCTGGTGAAGTCACAGCATTCTAGACTTTCAGAGACGGAAGGGACCCTGGACAACATCCAGTCCAGTCCCTACCTGAAAAAGACCATGTTTCTCACGAATGGTCACCCAGATTCTCCCCAAAGATGGGGGAAGCCGCTGGCTCTTAAAGCAGCTCATTCTACTTTGTGATGGAAGAAGGGAAGGGAAAAAACAAGCATTTATTAAGCACCTACTGTGTACCAATCACCACGCTTTTCAAATATTTTTGAAATCTTGTTTTCAAATATTGGCAAAGATGCTGGAGTAGTGCCATCTTCTTCTCCAATTCATTTTACACATGAGGAAACTGAGGCAAATAGGACTAAGTGACTTGCCCAGGATCAACCAGCTAGTATATGTCTGAGATTGGATTTTTAATTTTTCAAGTATTATCACATTGACCCTCACAATAACCCTGGGAGGAAGATATAATTATATCTCATTTTATAGATGAGAAAACTGATGTAGACAGGGGTTAATGACTTGCTCAGAGTCTGAAGCAGGCTTTGAACTTTCTGACTGCAGGTTCACTGCCCCATCTAGCTCACTCTTCCCTTAATTTCTGACTTTCTAGCCATCTCTTCAAAATATATACATAGCAAATGCAATGTAATTTTGGTAGGGGTGACAGCTCAGCAGATGGAGGAGTCAGGAAAGACTTCTGGTATGGGACATGAGACTTGAAAGAAGCTTGAGGCCCTAGGAGGTGGACAACATAAGGAGGTACATGCTAGGCAGGACAATTGGCTTTTGTGAAAATCTGGAGATAGAAAATGGAATTCTGGGTCAAGGAAAAGCAGGTTGGTTAGATTGTCTGGAGTGTAGACAGCATGACAGGGGCGGGAGAGTATAGTGAACATCTGGAATGATGGATGGGAACCAGATGATAGAAGGCTTTCTCGGTCCATGCTCAGAGTTTTAAGTTTTGTCTTAGAGGCCCCAAGGAGCTGGAAACTGACTGCCATACCTGTGTCTTACTTAAAAATATTGATTTGGTAACTGTGTGGAAGATGGGTTTAGGGCAGAAGTGGGGGTGGATTGAAGACATGTTCTAGATGACGTCTTAAAGATCCAGCTGATCCCAGCTGTCCCAGCCTGATCCCACAAGCACTACTTATGACCCAAGCAGGAAAAATGAGAATTAGGAGAAGTTAGAAATTGGAGAAAAGAAATCTTCTATCAGATATCTTAAGTAAAGAGCTGGTGTCCAGGCAATATAGTGAATTGACGCAAATATATAAAATTAGAAGCCATTTCTCAAAAGATAAGCAATCAAAGGAAATGAATGCAGTTTTCAAATCTATGAAAGATTTCTCCAAGTAACCTCAATAACGAAAATCAAATGAAAACAACTGAGATTTTGCTTCAGAACCATCCGATTGGCAAAGATAAGAACAAGGGCCTCTGGGAACATAGACACACTGATAGAGTGATGGGAGAGCCGTGGATTGGTCTAATAATTATGGAAAACAATTTGGAAATCTCTGAGGAAAGTCTCAGAACTGTATATCGACCTTGCTAGACCAGTGGTGGGAATGTTTCCCAACCAAAATAAGAATATTTATAGCAGCATTTCAGATGGTGGCAAAGAACTTTGAGCACAGGGGAACCCATTGTTTGGAGAATGACTGAACAAATTGTGGAATATAATCGTAAAAGAATATAATTACGATGAAGAATTGTGGAAAAACTTGGGAAGATTTGTATGAACTGATGCAGAACAGAGCAAGGTCGGTCAAGAAAAGGTAGATATCAGATCTCTGTTCAATAGAAAGATCAATCTTGATTTCAGAGACCTTGTGGCCTCCCTATTCTTGGCAGAGATATGATAGACAAAAGGCGCAGAACAAGATATGTCTTTGTCAGACATGGACACAATTATGGCTTGTTTTGCTTAATTCTACTTCTTTGTTTTGTTTTGTTTTGTTTGGGAAGGGGGATGGTATTGCTGGAGGGTGCCCTCAGGAGTGCAAATCCAGCCTCAAGCACTTATTCCTTGGGTGACTCTGGGCAAGTCATTTATCCCTGTTTGCCTCAGTTTCCTCATCTGTCAAATGAGCCTGAGAAGGAAATGGCAAACCAATTCAGTGTCTTTGCCCAATGGAGGTTAGAAGGGCTAGATTCAGCTGAAATGACTGAACAACAACACCTATAGGTTAATAACCATCAGGATCCTTGGTCTATTTCATTGGTGTCTGCTGCAAAAAGCATTTCGCCTTATTTTGTACTCAGAACAAACCTCTCCTCTCCCAGTACTGATTCTACCATTGACCCTTCCATTCAAGACACATTCCCCCATCCTGATGATTTATTATGACCCAGAAGAGATATAAGCTGCCCACATGGACTTAAGCCATCCATGATCCCACCAAGTCACATAGAGGTGCATCATTCCCTGACCCCGAGGGATCTCTGCAGGTCAGTGATCAACGCTGGCTAAGCTTCCACAATCGTTAACCCTCCCAGAAGTTGGATGATGGGGCTACTGAGTCCTTTCCAGGAAGGAAGTGATGAGTCTCATGAGTTTGGGTTGAAGTTCTGATTACTGCAATTGCCTCCTAATTGCTCCCCTGCCTCAAGTCTCTGCCTAGTCCAATCCACCGACCCACCATGGCTGCCAAAATAATTTTTCTGAGGTGTCCCAGCCCCCTCCCCCCCGGTTCCTCATCACTTCTAGAATGACTCCTTAGGTTGGTATTTAAGACCCTTCACCACCTGCCCCCTTTCCCTTCTAGTCTTCCACATTATTCCCCACCACACCCGCCATCTTGTTTCTCATTTCCCACACACCACAGTCCCACCTCAGGCCTGCATCCTGTGCTTAGAATGTCATCCGCCTTTATTTCATCCCTTAAATCCCTGCTTTCTCCAAGGCTGAACTTCAATGTGCCCTCTGGGAGATCTTTCCTGCTCTTCCTCCAAGATTACTATCTATTCTCTGTCTTGTGTTTGCCTGTTTATGTGCTTATCATCTCCCTCATTAGGAAAGAAATTTCTTTATCAGATTACAGGGAGTTTTTATTTTTTCTTTTTCTTTGAATGTCTTCCCCTATATTTGTGCTGCTAGTGCTTAGCGCAGCACCCGGCACATAGTAGGTGCTTAATAAAATTTTAGTGAGGGATTGATTAACTGAAGTTTCCTGATCCCAAGGAAGTTTCTCTGGAATTGCTCTGGAACCTCTACCATGATCCAGCCTTTGACATTCCTCTGACCTTGTGACCTCCTTTGGTGGCCATTGATTACGCAAAGAGAGATGGCACGATGAGGATAGAAGCACCTCAGATATTCCCTGGGATGGGAAGGGACCGAGGGGGATCAGTGTCCGTGGGAAGCCAGCTAGAATTCCGCCCGCTTCCACTTCTGGACATCCCCGTGAGCTCTCTCCCTGTGGGCCGGGGGGAGGCTGGCAAGGAAGGGCACGATCTCAGGTTCCACCCTCAGCGAGGAGCAGAGCACTGGCACAGAGCGGGGCTAAGCAGGGAGGAGCCCGCTCACCCACAGCCGCCGGCCAGGTGAGGACGCCCCACCTGACACACCTTTGGCTCCAGCTTTCTGCTCACAGCTCTTGCATCTTCTTTCTCATAAATCTCGAGCTTCACGCCAGATTTTTCCTAGACTGATTGCCTCGGTGTCAGCACCAGCTGATGCTCATCAGCTCCGTCGGGGTGAGTCAGGCTTGGAAAACAGTTCCTGGAGTTCTCGAGCGAACAAAGGTCACGCTGCCGTTCATCCACTCCCCAGAATCCACCCTGACCCTGCTGAAGTTCTGGTGTCTCCCCCAACCTTGCCTGGCTCCTCGGCAGATGCTTTCGGATCTTCGGGTCTGAGCCTTCCTCAGAACTTTGCACTCTGGTCCTCCCTTTTCACTCCCGAGCGTCTCATGAGGCTCCAACCACCCAAATCACTATTGGACCCAGGTCATCCCTCGCCTGGCTTGGGCTAGATCAGCCCCGCGCTGCTTCCTCAGCTCTAGTTGGAGTCAAATGGCCAGCGCCTTTCTCCCCAAGAGCTTGGTTTCTCTAGAATTATTCATGGTGAAACCCCCCAGCAAGGACCTAATGGACACCCGGTAGTTACCTTCAACCTTGAATCCCTCTCTTTGGCCATTGTAGATAGACAGACTTATTGGCTAATCGCTGACGCTCGGTCCGGCTCCCTCCTGCTTCAGACCAACTGGACGTGGCCAGAAAGTATATGAACCCCTCCACCTCAGGGCAGCAGGAGAAGCTGGCTCCGTACCACTCGGCCGCCTTCAAAGGAGAGTCGGGATTTAAATGGAAGCATCGAGAGGGGTCATGTTCGGACTGCAGGGCGCCCAATGGGATAGGGCCCCGACTAGCTGTCTGACACGGGCAAAGTCGTTTAATAATAGCTAACATTTATATAGTGTTTCCTGTGTGCCAAGTGCTAAATGCTTTATAATTATTATCTCATTTTTGAAAACTTCTTTTATTCGGAACTTAAGAAATAAAACAAGTATTTCCATACCACAGTAGGATAAAAAAAGATGATTTCTATGAAATTGAACATCAATTATGTACAACTTGTTATTCCTTTTAAATATATAATAAAGCTATTGTATAACTTTTGTTTTTTTCTTTTTTCCTTCCCTCCCACCTCTGCCACCCTAGAGATGGCTACTATTAGATATGAATATATGTCTGTGTATATATTTAATATATATATATATTCTATACATACATATGCAAACACACACATATATATATATACGCACCCTCTATACATAGTTCTACTTACCAGTTCTTTCTCTGGATGCAGAATTATTTCATCTGATCCTTACAACAACCCTAGGATGTAGGTATCAATATTATACCCATTTTACAGATGAGGAAACTAAGGCCAATAGGGATAAGTGGCTTATCCAGGGTCACACAATTAGTAGTAGAGCAGATTTGAATTCAGGTTTCCCTGACTCCAGGTCCATTGCTTAATACATCTTTCTGAGCCTCAGTTTCCTCATCGGATCTAGGAATTAGATTTGATGATGTCCAAGGGCCCTTCTAACTAGAAATCTATAATTCTGTGATTTCAAAGAGAAGGAAGCAGGAGTGCTTGGCTAGAAGCCAACCCCTTGGAGAGATGAGAACTGACCATTCAGTTCCACACATAACCAGAGGAATCCAGACCAAGACACGGAAGACCAGAAACAGGGATTGTACTTTCTGCTCCTTCCAGGAGCTATTTGGGTGGTTCAAGCCTCAGGAGAAATGGCGTTGGCTTACCCTCACCTGGGGCTCATTTTCCTCTTGGAAAGAGCCCAAACCCTTCAAGGAGGTGGTAGTGCAAGGCCTGAGGCCTCTGGGGCTGAGAGATGGGACTCAGCAAAAAGTGGAAGGCGGTCCCACCTCCTGTTCAACGGAGCTCTTTGCACTGTTCTCTGTTTTCTGCAGGGTGGAACAAAGACTAACTCTCCAAGGCCTCCTCACATCCAGTGCTTTCCCAAGAGCCTTTGTGCTCACCCTGTTGTGGTTTAAGCACTTTTTCAGCCGTGTCATGAAGCTGCTCTTCATGACCCCCTTGGGGATTTTCTTGGCAGAGGTACTGGAGTGATTGACCCTTTCTTTCTCCAGCTCATTTTACAGCTGAAGAAACTGTAACTCATCAACAGATGAGAAAACTTCATTTTTAGAAGTAATCGAGGTTAAATAACTTGCCTAGAATCAGTTAGCGAGCATCGGAAGCTGGATTTGAACCCAGGCCTTCCTCAACAAGCCCAGGACTCCACCTACTGTACCACCTACCTGCCTATCTTAGTGAAGATCTGGACTGGATCTTTATACTGAAGTCCAAAAAGGAAATTCTGGTCGCTTAGGGATTTGACTCAGAGATTGGGCTGGGGATATTGGGGCATGGGTTAAACAGTACGATGAGTCTTCGCTGTGCTATTTCCTCCACAGGTCACACAGCTGGAGCACGGGTGACCAAGGTTGGAGATCTCAGGCTAGACCTTCACAGAACGTCATCCCTTCTGTGCTTTCTGAAGCAGATGTTGACGGGGAAACGAAATCATTGCCATGGTGATGCATTTGTTTACATCCATCCTGAATACGAGAAGACAGGACGAACATCTGTGAGTCTGGTTCCATCACCTGCAAAACCACTGGAAGGTCTCTGCAGACACTCTTGGCTCTGATCCCCCTGAAAACAGTCTGGGCCAAGCCTGGAATCGCCTCCAGGTAGGTGGCTGGCTGGTTTCAGCCCCCCAGAGGGGGTTTCCTACCCTCCTTGGCAGGACCTTTGTAAATAGTCAGCATCTGATGGTGGTCGATAAAGCGCTGGAATCAAGGAGACCTGCATTCAAATCCAGCTCAGACACCTATTAATTGTGTGACTCTGGGCAAGTCAATTAATCTCAATTATTTCTAAAAATGAAAAAAAATCATCCCCTATACCACCTAGCTGTCTGTACCACATCTATCATCTTGATAAATTCTTTCTTCCTTCTTTCTTTCTTTCTTTCTTTCTTTCTTTCTTTCTTTCTTTCTTTCTTTCTTTCTTTCTTTCTTTCTTTCTCTCTCTCTCTCTCTCTCTCTCTCTCTCTCTCTCTCTCTCTCTCTCTCTCTCTCTCTCTTCCGTCCTTCCTTCCTTCCTTTCTTAGTCAATTGGGGCTAAGGTTCACACAACTAGGAAGTGTGAAATGTCTGAGGCCAGATTTGAACTCAGGTCCTCCTGACTTCAAGGCTGGTGCGCTATCCACTGCACACTAACTGTCCCAAATACTTATTTTCTAAAAGCTATTTAAATCTGGCTAACTAATTGATTTTAACTGTTCATCAATGGGGGAAGTGTATGTGGGGACTTGTGAGTTACAACATTAGAAAGATAACTTCAAATTCTTTGGGGTTCTCTTAAAAAGTAAGGGGCACAGAAGTAGTGGCAAGAAACTGGAAAATGAGTGGATGACCATCAATTGGAGAATGGCTGAATAAGTTATGGTATGTGATGCTTTGTCCTGCTTTCTAGAGCCCCCACGCTGGGGTGATACCGTTTTAGTGAGAAGTGATGAGGTGAGACTCCCGGGAATGGTGGAAAAATGGAGTCTGTTTATTCCCAGTTCTTTCCCTTTTTTACATGCTAATACCCTTATGTAACCAAAACAACACTGAGCATGTGCTAAGTATACACTACGCACCTGGGACCACATAAACAACTTGCTATTGTTTGTAGATGCCTCTTTGCCACCTAGTATCACTCTGCTTCAATCACAACACAGGTTGTCATGTCTCCTGACTTCTCAGGAAGGTCAAGAGCCCTTAGGGGATATGGGAAGCCGAACCAGACACTGTTAGCAGGTTCCCTCTGGACTGAAGGTTCTTATACCTTACCCAGAGTTCCCCCACTGTCTCTGACCCTCTACAATATGAATGCCATGGAATACTATTGTCTGTAAGAATCGACCAGCAGGAGGATTTCAGAAAGGCCTGGAGAGACCTACAGGAATTGATGCTGAGGGAAATGAGCAGGACCAGGAGATCATTATACATGGCAACAACAAAACTATACAATGATCAATTCTGATGGACGTGGCTCTTCAACAATGAGATGATTCAAACCAGTTCCAATCGTTCAGTAATGAAGAGAACCATCTGCACTCAGAGAGAGAACTATGGGAAATGAGTGTGGATCACAACATAACATACTCACTCTCTGTATTGTTTGCTTGCATTTTGTTTTCTTTCTCAGTTTTTTTTCCTTCTTGATCTGATTTTTCTTGTGCAGCAAGATAACTGCATAAATATGTATACATATATTGGACTTAACATATATTTTAACATATTTAACATGTATGGGACTACCTGCCAACTAGGGGAGGGGGTGGGAGGAATGAAGGGAAAATTTGGAACACAGGGTTTTGCAAGCATCAGTGTTGAAAAAATCACCTATGCATAAGTTTTGTAAATAAAAAGCTTTTGTTAAAAACAAACAAACAAAAGAAAAGTAAGGGGTGCAGAGTCACAGCCCTGTGAAGACCCAGTCTGCTAGTGTAAGTGGAGATTGGGAGAGTAGCTCCACAACTCCACAGGACATAATATATCCCAACTAAATGATCAATAGGGTCCATTTTCACTCTTCTATGATCTAAATCATTGGCTCTCAAAGTGTGGCCTGGGGTAGTATTCCTGAGACCCCTTCGAAGTTCTGACAGGTCAAAATTATCTTCAACATAATACTAAGATGTTTGAATTTCTAATAGGATAGGTAGCAATAGATATAATCCATTCAAATAAAAGCTCTTTGAGGTGGTCCCCAATCATTTGGGAAGGGGTCCTGAGACCAAAAAGTTTGAGACTTGCTGATCTCGTCCAACTCCATGGTGTCAGAATGAGGTCTCTTCATTTCTTCAACTACCATTTTCTATACAATGCTTTTTCTGACTCTCTCCCCATCTGCATCTTGTATTCTTCCTAACCATCTTGAACTGATTTTGTATTTATTCTGTAAACACTTCTGAAACAGTTGAAAGAACTGCTTTGAAGTCAGAGGACCTGAGCTGAAAATCCACATCTGGTGCTTAATAATGCCTATATGACTTTAAGCTTCCTGGGTCTCGATTTCTTCATCTGTAAAATGGAAAAAATGGCTCCTGAGAGCCTTCTATTTCTAACCCGATAATTTTAGGATTATCTAGCAGAATATAAACTCCTCGAGGGCAGTACTGGCTCATTTTCATCTCTGTATCTTCAAAATGCAACAACAACAAAAAAAAGGCCAAGTCTCTCATTGTCTCTAGGACCATCTTCGGTAGTATAGTATATTTATACAATCTCTGGGTGGCTCTGGAAGGGAAAGTGAGGTAGGTGACCTGCACAGCCCTCCCTCACTGCTGTCCAATTCATCTGCAAATGATGGCATCACCTCCCTGATGTCATGGTCCTCTTCAAGAAAGAAGGATGGACAAATAATGCACAGAAGGCCAGAAAGAACTTCAGGTGCCTCTAACCCAACTCTTGACTTGAGCAAGAATCCCCTTGACACAATATTTCTTACAGTGGTCAGGTGATTGTCTTAAAGACATTTGATGGGAAGCTCCCCTCCTTCCCAAGTGGAATGGGCTACCTCCGAGAGTAACCCCATTTGGGTTAACTAGAATCATAAGGAAGCTTTTCCTCATTCAGGGTGGCTTGTTATTAGCTGCATACATATATATGTATCACATATATATGTGTATAATATATTTTATGATTATATAAATATACTATACCATTATATAAAATTACATTTAAAAGATTTCTTACATTTACCATTATAGACTGTGTTGTTATTAACTGCATACATAAATATATAATACATATATGTATGTGTATAATATATTTTATGATTATATAAATAGACTATATCATTATATAAAATTACATAAAAAGATTTCTTGTATTTACCATTATAGGATATGTGTGTTTACCATTATAGGATAATATGTGTGTTATATGTTACTGTTTAAACAAAACATTATCAATATGCTATATCATAAACATATGTTAATATAGTTATACTTGTTGTGGTAATTTGTTATATATTGTTATAATTTATTCCATAATACAATTCTAGAATCATTTATTATAATCATCACATTATTTATTATTTATAATAAACAGAATGTAAATAACATAAGCAAACAATGTTTTGTTATGTAAATAATATTTTATATAATTCTATGTTACAGATACACACCTATCCCATAAAAGCTACGGTCACTATAACTTTAAGAGCTGAGCAGAATGTTGAAGAAAGCTGTTGGGCTGGCAGTTTAGTGTCAGTTGAAAAATTCTGATAATGAAGTTCTTCTCCCTATGGAGTCAGAGAGAAACGGTCTATTTTGTCTATGATCTAGAGGCTCTATAAGCAATTTGAGAAAAATATGGAGAAGAAGGCAATGTGAAACTTCTTCCTCGTCAGAACTGTTGTAAGTGATTATGTTATAAAGAAACCTTATACGACATACCCTATCAAGAGTCTGTGAGGAATTGGCAAGAGGTTTATTTTGGAAATACTCTTTCCTGTAATTAACTTGCGAGGACAAAGGGAAAAAACTAATTTAGCTTTTTCCCCCTAAGAGACTGAATATAACTCTTATCTTGAGGAGAAATATGAAAAATATTCTGAAGACTCTTTAATCAGTGTCTGGAATGAACTGAATGGTGAGTTTCCAGACAAGTGAAGGGGAGTTATTTACTATTATATAAAGGGTATGAGATGATGGGCTGTGACATTATAGCCAAAATATTGCAAGAGTTTATATATACACATATGATATTAAATATTTCTCTTGATATTTTATCTTTCTCTTTGCAACTTCTACCCCTTGTTCCTATTTCTGCCTGCCCTTTGGGACCCTTGATAGCTTTCCCCATACAGCTTCAATCCCTCACACTTGTCTTTTCCCAAGATCCTCCACAGGCACCCTAATGGGAAAGAGACAGTTAACCTTCAGGGCCAGCTTTGGTGAAAGGACGATTTCAGGGGCAAGGAAAATAAATTGCATTGTATTGAATTCAGATGATCTACTCCAGAACCATCTTTTCTAATGACTTTCAGTTGTCTGAAATTTTTGAACACAGGGATTGTGATCCCTTTGGCATGGGGGAGGGGGGGAATTCCACCGATCCCCTTTCAGAAAAAATAGTTTTAGATGCACAGCATCAAATGCAAAGACTTGCAAAGGAGAGTAGTTGTTTTGAAATAGTGATTAAAAAAAGAGAAGTTCACGGACCCCAGATCAGGATCCCTCCATCTAAGAGGAGATTGGCTTTTCATCTCAGAAAGAGTAATAAAACGAACAACTAGAGAGAGCGAGTGCGCTGTGTGAAGGAGGCGCCAAGTGCACCTGCCTCCCTCCCAGATGGTGGTAATGTGGGATCTCTGGCTCTCTGCTCACCACAGACCTTGAACTGGTTTATTTTCCTTTGCGAGGACTGCTTTGTTCCTCCCCTCCTGGGCACATACTTATCCCATCTCTCTCTCTCCCTCTCCACCCCCATCTTGCTGGCCAAAAGACAGTACATTCCATTACGCTGATCTCCCCACCAGGATAAGCACATTCTTCCTACTCATACAATGGAGATGAAAGGGGTGTCTGAGGGGAGTCCCAGAGTCCATGAACCTTCTCCTACAGCCCCCTCCCCACTGCCTGGACCACAGGTGACTGTGGTGAGGGAGACGAAGTCCACACTGAGCTGGAGGAAGGGGCCCAAGACTGGGGAGAGTTTCCCACACCATGGCTGGGAAATTCCATTACCCTTCCAGGGCATATCAGTTCCTCCGTTAATCAGTCCCTCATTAAGAGGGCCTACTACAGGGGAGGAAGGTCCTAAAGGCTGAGGAATGGGGAAGGTTTCACACAGGTTACACTTAAGCAGTTTTGAGAGAAATAGGATTCCAAGAGGCAGATGTAATATGAGAATATTTCAAGTCTGGGGGGCCGCAGGTACAAAAATAGAAAGATAGGGAATGGAGTGTATGTGTGAGAAACAAGTTTGGTCGGACTGTGGAGTGTGGGAAGGGGAAATCTCGCGTAATGTGGTTGGAAAGGTGGGTCCAGGTTGTATATAATTAATCTGAGAGGCGAAAGGGAGCTGATATGAGCTGTGACAGTCATTGGAGCATCTCTGAGTTGGACATATTGGTTGTGGGGGAGACTTGGATGGGAGCCATGATGAGGGCGTGTTGTCCCGGAAGCACTTGTGTCTGCACAACATCCCATCTATCCCATGAGTGCACCTTTATTTCTGTGATGGGGGTGGCTCCGTATGACCCCCCGAGGGTCCTGATCCTCAGCCTTTAAGTCTCTTTTTTCCATTGTAGACGAAGGGAGTGGAGTCTCAGGTCTCGTGAGTTTCAAAGGTTGGCAGAGTGGACCCCGGCGATGGGAGTCAGAATTCAGGCCAGGTTTTGCTGCTGGAGCCTCATCAATTCTGCTAAGGAACAACGAGCCTTCTTTAAGGAGGGATCTTCAAGACCCCGGCTAAGCAGAAAGACTCTTCGTAGTCATGCGGCATCCAAACATGGACTTGGTGGGACAAATGCTATGTAGGAACTGAGTTAAGTTTTGAGCCTCCTTCTTCAGAGACTGAGGTGGTATAGGGGAAGAAAATGGCGGCATTAATGGGGCTGTGTAATTACAGCCATGGAGTTTGGCCCAGAAGGAGAAACGAAAAGGTTCCTCTCCCTCCCTTCTTGTAGAGGTTTGGGAGAAGTGTTTCTACATTTATTCTTGCTGTACCTTTGAAGTAACTATCTTTTTGTAAAAGCTTTTTGATGTCAACTGCTTCAATGGAACCAGAATCCCCTTCACTGGTCTCTAAATGAAGAGGGTACAGAGGAGGGAAAGTGGGAGCTCAGACTGGGGGCGGCCACAGTAAGGGCCCCCGCAGAGTTAGGGAGCCATAGACGGCTTGGCTAGGAGAGTGGGCCAGAATGCCCCTGCTCCACGGGGGAGCATTTCCAGGGGGCCTCAGGTTGGTTATCCGACCCAGCACTGATGGTTTGGGCTCGCTAGTCACAGGTCGCAAGCTTAGCCGGGCTGGCTTTGCAAGGTCTATAAAATTTTGATCCCTGGGAGAATTAGAACACTTCCACCTTTGGGAGGCTTAAGCTTATTTCCCCAGAGTGCCTCTCTATGATATGCATCAGTGCATTAGTTCTGGGAGGAACACATGATCTAGGGGAGGATGTTATCTCCTTAGTCAAGATGAGCTTTTATTTATTTTTGAGCCACAAAGTCCATTTACTGCTTCGTATTCTATTGTCCCTATTGTATGACTTCCCTGGCTGGCTGGCTACTTGTGGGTTATCTTTTTGTGTACTAAGTTTTGGATTAGACTGGGCCGGAGAGGATGTAGTAGAAGGGAGAGTGATGGAGAAAGAGTGGCTCACTCTACTGCAGCAGTGGTGATGCTTTTGAGGTATTCCCATTGATAGACGAGGTAAAGACCCCGAGAGAGCATTGAGACGGGCCTCCTCCTCTGTAGAAATCCAACTAAGCCTACTGGGCAGGAGGGGCGTGGGTGGAGCCCCCATGCCCAGCTTTCTCTATCCCCTAGTAAGAATCTGGGGCAGAGCCTTGTGAGCAAGCATGGGGCACAGCTTATTCACCCGGCGCTACCGTGTCATTGATTGTCTTCTCTGCTAAATCAACTGGCGAAAGGGGGGAGCTCCCGTCTCCCGTTGTCTGTTTGGGTTCAGAACTTTACATCCAATGTATTGTCTGTCGAGGGTAAGGTCCTTGAGGGCGAGCGCTTCGATCTCTAAATCTCTAGGATCTATTACTGTGTTGAGCATTTAGGAGATGGATGTTTGTGGAATTATTAGGTCCCCCAATAAAATGTAAAAAAGCAGGGACTGTTTGTTTTTTGTCTTTATATCCCTAGCACCCGGCAGAGTGCCCAGCATGCAGCAGATATAATATATCCCCAGAATAATATATGTTGCTTGACTGAATCTCCCTCCGCCTCCCACTCCCAAGATCCCTAGCGTCAGGGCTGATCAGCATCTTTTCAACTTTGTCTCCAAGCTCCCCCCCACTTCCATCTAGCTGTGCTCGGATTTAGGCAGCTGGGACGCTTAAATCCCCCTTAACTTCTCAAAAAGTCCTAGGGGAGATGGGGTGAGTAAATTCTAAGTGAATTCCTTTCACCTTTTTACTGCCTCAGATGCAGTCAGAAGCTTCCTCAGATTTCTCTGAGGCTGGGGATAAACTCGGGCTTCTTTTTGCCTTTTCAGCTCCCAGTAGATGACACAAGTTTCCAGAAGGCACCACAGAGGACAAAGATGGCGGCTTTATGGACATTGTAGCTATGTCCAGATCCCCTTCACGAATGAGCGGATGGATTCATGCAGGAACGCCCCGCTGCCTCACTGGGAACTTCTGCCTCTCAGGAGAGCTGTTGGAGATGGCCTTTGGCTCTTTGAGATCAGGGACTATTTCTAATTTCTCTTTGTATGTTCCCAGGGTCTGACACAAAACTTTCTAAGTAAGGAACATTTAATAAATATTTGTGAAGGGATGAAGGTTGGGGCAGGAGGGATGGGGAGAAAGGGGCACGTGAAAAAGGCCCTGGGAGAGGAGTGGCAGAATTTATTAGATGTGAGGGGCCAGGGAGAGGGAGAAGACAAAATATTTCTCTGGTGTTAACTGATAAATAAGGTGTTCCCTCTCATAGGGGTTATTGGCACTATTAAGGTGACCTTCACAGATTAGGAAGCCTTTAAGCCCCACTTCCCCCCACCCCTCATGGGTCTATAGTTGTGTGGAATTTCAAGCACTTTTATTCAAGTCGATTCACCCAATGCACCCAAACCACCTACCAGATGGATACCACACTGAGGATTCAGAGGAGAAATAAAGCCCGCGGGGCCCTCAAAGTGCTTGACATCTAACGGGAGATAACATGGACCAAAAAAAAAATCCAATTAAGTAGAGTAATAAAGGCAAAGGAGAGCTTTAGGCATTGTGGTGGGAAGATCAGGGAAAGTGGAGACTTCCCCCCATTAGGGGAAGGGGCCGGGCCCAAAAGAGTGGGGGAAATCCGTTCCAGCTGTAAAGGATGCACAGCAAAGATGTACTGATGGGAGAAGGCAAAGGGGATGGCGAGTTTGTCTCTAGAGCCAGAAGAGCATGAGGAGGGAAGTTAGATGGGAGCCTGAATGTGGAGGGTTTTATTCTAGTAGGAGCTTATTCCATCAGAAGGGTTATTTTGGTAGTAGTGGAAGGCTTGCTGAAACAACTGTGGAAGGAAATTTTCTGAAGACTCCACTGCTCAGAAGCCTGTTCATGGGCTATGGAGTGCCGTGTGGCCTAGAATGCTCATAGGCAGGTGAGCTTTTAATGCTCAAAGCTCAGGAAAGAGATTAAAATATGTATATATATTATATAAACACATAGATTCTGCCAAAGCTAGTGTGACTAGAAAGAGATCCATGTACCTCAGACTAGAAGAGATTAGCACTCCCTCCCCATTCCTCCTGTATGGAAAGAAATCGGAGCTCTACAATGCCCTTTGCCACACCAAGAAGTCAGCAGACTCTCATTCCTGAGGGCAGACTCACTGAACAGGACTCTACGCAGCAAGGGATCATTTAATGTAAAATGCCTACTATGTGCAGGCTCTGGGGATACAAAGAAGTTCTTGCCTCAGAGTTTATAATCTTTAATCTTAACGGGAAAAGACCACAAAAGGGAACAAAAGGAGGTGCCATGGGGCGTGTGGGCAAGGGCACGATGTTTTTTGGAGTTGAAACTAAGCAGAGCTGCTGATGGAAAATGAACTTTTAGGTATTTAATAGGGCAGCTAGGTGGCTAGACCAGGAGTCAGGAAGACTTTTCATCCTAAGTTCAAATCTGACCTCAGATACTTTCTAGTGTGACACTGGGAAAATCACTTACCCTTGTTTGCCTCAGTTTGCCTCAGCTACCCTTGTAAAAGGAGTTAGAGAAGGAAATGGCAAAGCACTCCAGTATCTCTGCCATGAAAACCCCAACTGGGTCATGAAGTGTCAGATACTATTGAAAAATGACAGAACAGCAAAATTCAGTAGTACATAAAAATAGTACTTTCTGTATGAAAGTTATATTGGACACTTAGTGCCCTGAGGTCCTTTTTTTAACCATCAAAAGTTCCTATTCTCGGTTCTAATAGCGGCACATCCATGAATGTACTCCTTTTAAGACTCCATCGGCAATTATTTCTTGTCCAGGGAGAGTATGTGAAACCTCTCCAGGTGATTGAACTGAGAAGTGCCTCAGTTTCCACATTTTCCCCTTTCAGAGTCCCACATTAACATTTCTGTAAGATTCTATCAGGAGGGAGCACTATACCAAGTGCAATGGTATCAATGCACTTATCAGAAACAAGCAGGCAAATGACAAATAGAATTTAAAATTTAAGACAATTTTTATGAAACCTCTCCAGGTGATTGAACTGAGAAGTGCCTCAGTTTCCACATTTTCCCCTTTCAGAGTCCCACATTAACATTTCTGTAAGATTCTATCAGGAGGGAGCACTATACCAAGTGCAATGGTATCAGTATACTTATCAGAAACAAGCAGGCAAATGACAAAATTTAAAATTTAAGACAATTTTTATTTTCTCTCAATTTTGTATTTTGATTTCTGAAAATATTTTCTCCTCTGGTAAATTTCTCATGCAATAATTTTTAAAAGAGTAGAAAAAACAATTTTTAGCAAAACTGCCCATCAAAATTGGTCAACTCTGAAAGCTTATGCAGTATTTCCCATTCATATTCCCCCACTTCTTCAAAGATGATTGGGACAGTTGGAGGTGTACTTGTTTCTTCTGGTCCAAACTTAATTATATAATGTTTGCTTTGGAGTTTGTGTTTCTTTCCGTTTACATTGTCTCTGCATCTTCTCATTTTACGTTGCATTAGGTCAGATAAGTCCATGTTTTTTTCGAATTCTCATTGTTTCTTATGGCCAGTTATCTTCCATGACTTTTTGAGCTCCAATTTGTTTCTGTTTTTGATGTGCTTGGGGCACATGCCAAGATGGGAAGGGGGAAATGATCTCAGAGAAAAAGGGTATTTCAGTCACTTTTGTATAATGACATAGTTTTTCAGCATGGTAGACTAATTCACAGGTTCACCAACTATGTACTAGTGTCCCCAACTTTCTGGAGCCTCACCCACATTGACTATTTCCATTTTTGGTTATCTTTGCCAATTTGTTGCAAACAGGAATAAGACCTCAATGCTATTATCTTATTAGTGATTTAGAGCATTCTTTTATTTGGTTGTTAATTTACAATTCTTTGTGAAATAACTGACAGAAATATTGCACATTGACTAATTCCATTTTTGATCATCTTTGCCAATTTGTTGTAAGCAGGGCAAGACCTCAGTGTTGTTATTTATTATCTTAGTGATCTGGAGCATTCTTTTCTTTGGTTATTAATAATTTATAATTCTTTGTGGAAAAAACTGACAGAATTGAGTTCCGTGACTCAATTCAGTGTGTTTGGTTATTAATAATTTACAATTCTTTGTGAAAAAACTGACAGAAGAATTGAGTTCTGTGACTCAATTCAGTGTGTTTGGTTATTAATAATTTACAATTCTTTGTGAAAAAACTGACAGAAGAATTGAGTTCCGTGACTCAATTCAGTGTGTTTGGGCCATTAATAGCACTAGTCCATATTCGTGGAGCATTTTCTAATTTACCAAGTGCATTACTCATTTGTGTAGGTAGTGTTAGTAATTAAAGACTTAAGTCCATCTTTTTTTTTGTATGATCGAGTCAAAATATCAGGTTCAAATCCTTCCTCTGCCTTGCTACCTGTGTGGCATGTTAAGCAAGTCACTTAACCCGCCTGTGACTCAACTTATCTGTAAATCTGAGGTCTTTTTACTAGATGGATTTTGAGGTTCCAGAGGGATATAATGGAGAAGAACATTAGCCTTGGAGGTAAATGACCAGGGGTCAAATCTTGTCTCTGTGTGACCTTCTGAAGTCATTTTTCCATCTTTAAAATTAAGGGATTAGACTAAAGAACCTTTCATCTCTAAATTTACCACCCCTGAGTTTCAGTCTCTCATCATGAGTTAAATACCGTCACCTATTGTCGATGTATGGAACTGCAGCTTAACTCTATTAGACCTAGATTCAAAAGTCATAGTAACTTGTATTCACATAACCTTTTAAAACTGTGAGATAGCTAGTGCAATTAGTAATCCACAGATAGTGAAATTATTAATCCATGGATAGTGCAATTATTAATCCACATATAGTACAATTATTAATCCACAGTGAAATTATTAATCCACATTTTACATTTGAAGCCACTGAGGATCAACAAAAGGAAATGATTTTCTCTTGGTTGATATGTACACATCCAAGTCCCTTTCCATGTACTATCAAGAAAAATGTGATGTTTTGAAGGTGACATCATGCTTTCTCACCAAAAAATAAACCCCTTCAGGCCAGTGGAGGAGGGAATCTTAAGCTGGATGGATGGCCTGCCTGGCCCAAGACAACCTTTCTGTTTGGATGTTCTTATGACATTGTAAATGCCCAGAAAAAAAAGAGGCAAAATTCCTGGAGCTGAAGATGTTGAATCATGGGGTCCCCTGTGGTCTTGGAGTACAAGGGATGGCAGGGGCTTGAAGGGAGAGTTGGCAAATGCTGCTTCCAAGGGAGTCTTATTTACTACATACTACAGCAGAACAAAGATGGCTCTTTTATCTGTGCAAAAAACTTTTGACTCGGTCAAGTGTAGATTTTTAAAAATTTACTCCACAGGGATGTGTTTCCGCAAATGAGACAAAAACCCTTTTCAGAGATCTGATTTATAGATTGCAAGGGAGGGGATATACTTGGGGGAACACAAGAACAGCTAGCTTCAAATCCAATCTTTTTGGGGAGTCCTGAGGCAGATTCCATCTACTTTTATTTCTATTCCTCGATTTCTATGCCTTCATTTGCCATGTCTATGATTTCTATGCTTAAGGCATATTTCTATGCCTTGATTTGCCATTACTTCAAAGCATCATGGGTACTGTCCTTTCTGTTACCTGTCTCTATAAATGCTTTAAGACCAAGTTCTATCCAAATCTACTTTGCCTTAAGGCATTTGAGACAGAGATTTTTTTTTGAAAGTAAATACTTAAATGTATTTTAAGTGTAAATAAAACCCTTAAACAAACTTAGCAAACCATTTCTGAACCTATTTCCTCCTTTGTCATCTGAGCCCACCCTCACAGGAAAGCACATGAAATATCCCACCCTCCCACATGAGGCTTCCAGAATATCTACTCCAGATTCAAGGTACTCTTTGGGCAAGCATCTGCTAAAAATTAATGTTTATGAGCCCCCACCGGTGTGTTTATTTTTCTCTAGTCAGAAGACATAATTATTTAAAAAACAAAAGCATTTAATGAAAAAACAAAGTCAAAAAGTTGTAATAGAATATTCTCCCCTAGGACAAACACTCCCTTAAGTATATACACTATCACTGGAGAGAGTTGATATGCATAGGGTTGATAGAGGTTGACATGCTTTTTTTTGTGTAATTAAAAATTGTTTTCCAGAATAGTTGGACCGATTTACAACTTCACTGACAGAGGGCCTGGCTTCAACCTGGTTCATTTTTTAATCCATGCTAATTTAAGATGAGGTGAAAACTTGGGATGTTTTTAATTTTTAATTTATATCATTATTGATCATTTAGAGCACGTTTTGCTTGGACATTGAGCGTTTATAAGGTTTCTTTTGAAAACTTCATATCTTTTGATTACTGATCTATTGGGAGAACATTATCGGTTCTAGATAGTTGCACGAATTCTTTCAATATGTTGGAAATCAGATTTTCATCAATAATTTTTAATGCAAATATTTCCTCTGTATTTTTTCTTAGCCTGTTTGTATCAATTCTTGTCAGTCAGCAAGCATTTATTAGGCATCTATTGTATGTCCAGGCATCAGGCTAAGCGCTAGATGTAGAAAGAAATGCAAAAGACAGTCCTTCTTCCCAAAGAACTTATAATAGGATAGGGGAAGATCACATGAAAATATCTATGTAAAAATGAGTTCTAGACCAGATAAGTGGAGATAATCAGCAGAGGGAAGGCACTAGAATTAAGAGGCATTGGGAAAGGCTGCTTGTGAAAGATTTGAGCTGGGACTTCGGGAAGCCAAGGATAGCTAGGAAGCCGAGATGAAGAGGGAGGTCATTCCAGACATGAGGCTCATCCAGTGGATCTGCCTGGAGTTAGGAAATGACTTGTTAGAGGAACTGCCAGGAAGCTAGAGAGGTGTAGAGTGTCAAGGAGAAGCATCAAAGGCTGCTGAGAGTTCGAGGAGAATGAGAGCTGAGAAAAGGGCTTTGGATTTGGCGATTAAGAGGCCTCTGGTAATTTTGGGAAAAGCAGCTTTGGTTAAAGAGAGGGAAAGGGAAATGGAGGCACTTCGTGTAGATGCCTTTTCTGAAAATGAGAGGTGAGTGGGAGAGGGAGTCGGGGAATTATACGAGAATTGCCTTTCTGTGGTGAGAGCCCAGTTGAGATTGTGTATCCTAAGTCTGTAGAGAAGCCGGTTGGCATGGTTTTACGATGTTCTCTAGCTTGGCTTGGATAAACACGTGATAAAGAGTTGAGTCAATGGATAGTGGGGATCATCCGGGACGGAAGCTTTGTAGGATAAGATTAGTAGTAAGATATCGCTTACAAAAAAGCATATTAACTGAATGTAATTGAAGTTATCTGTTTTTGCTTTTTAAAATACCTATCTGGAAAGCAGCATTGTACAGTGGAAAGAGTCCATAGATTCTCCTGCATGGGTAGTAGGAGAGAAAGGGACATGAGATGAGGAGAGAGAAGAGAGGTCTGTACTAGGTCCTGACCCAGTCAATCAAATCAAGTCTTGCCATTTACTTCCATTGTGATACTGGGCAAACCACTTAAATTTTCTGGAACTAAATTTCCTTTATAAAATCATCCCTTTCTCCTTCTCTCTCTCTCTCTCTCTCTCTCTCTCTCTCTCTCTCTCTCTGTCTCTTTTTGTTTCTGTGTCTCTGTTTCTCTTCCCCCCCCTCTCCCCGTCTCTCTTTTTGTTTCTGTGTCTCTGTTTCTCTTTCCCCCTCCATCTTTCTCCCTCTCTCTCTTGTTTACCCCAACACGCATTTATTATTTCTCCCTCTCCCTCCCCCGATAGAACAATTTTTTTAGCAGTTCCTCCCAGTAAATGAGCCAATTCCCACACTGGCCATGTCCAAATAGGCCTACTTCATCCTGGATTTTTGAGTCCATCACCTCTCTGGCAGGAGGTGGGAGGAATGATTCATCTTTGGTCCTCGGAACTCATGCTTTGCATTAATCAGAGTTCTAAGTCTTCAAAGTTGTTTTTCTTGAGAGTTGTGGTCATTGTGAAAATTGTCCTGCTGGTTCTGCTCCCTTCCTTCTGCATCGGATCATAGCAGCCTTCCCGGTTTCCTCAGAAACTGTCTGTTCCGTCATGTTTTATGGCACAGCAATATTCCATTACTCATCTGTAAAACCCAATTCAATTCAATTTGATGTGACTCAATTCAATTCAGCATCTGCCATGTTTCCACTAGTTTAACGCAAGGTTACAATCAGCAAGTACAGTCTTTGCCCTCAAGAATCAGTGTTGGGGCGGGAGGGGGGGGTGGGGAGGGAGGGAAGGGATGGGGGAACAGGGATGGAACTTGACCTAAACAAGAGAATTCGAGGTAAATGGGAAAGGTTTTGAAGAAGTGTTAAGGACTGGGGAAATCCAGAAAGACTTCCTGTAGGAAGCAGCACTGAAGCACAGCCTTGAAGAAAAGTCCGGGAGATGTGTCTTTGCCTGACTTTGCCTGCACCACTCCTGCCTCCTGGGAGGCCCTCTCCCCAGCTCCTTCTCTGTTTAATTAAATGTTCACTCTTCATTGAGTTCCCCTCCTCCAGGCAGCCTTCCTTCCTTCCCCCCTAGCCCGCTCTGACCCAACCACCTCCGCCTTCCCTGAGCTCCAGCGGCCCTGACCTCGTGGGGTTTGGGGTTCGGAGCTGAAAAACCAGTCACCCCGACATCAATTCCAGATCGGGTTCCAGACGCGTGGAGGTGAGCGAGCTGCGGGTTCTTTAGTCCCGTCCGAAGATCTCAGAGAGGAAAACCCAGGTTCCCAGAGGGGCTGGGACTGTCCCCTGCGAGGAGGGGCAGCTGGTGGTGTCGTGGGTGGAGCAGAGGGTCCTCTTCCTGAGCCCAGACCTCGCCTGGGACCCTCCCTGGGTCCCTCGCTCTCCTGCCTCATCTGCCTCCTTTGTGAGTGAGTCGGAGGGGGAAGGGCCAGCGGCCGGGTCCTTGCCAGGAAACCTCGGGAGGCTGGACGGGGCGGAAAAGGCAGAACCAGAAGCAGCAGGGCTGGGACTCAGACTGGGTTCTCCTGACCCGAGTCTCCTTCTCCTTCCCCGGCTCATTGTTCCGGCCTCTTCCTGGGTAGTTATTTAGAACCATCCTCTAAGCTGGACTCCAAGCTCCCGGGGGCAGACTGACTGTTAGGCCCCTGGTGGGGTCATGAGCCAGGCCAGAGCTGGGAGAGCCGGGCCCAGAAAACTGGGAACTGGGGAAGGGAGACGGGGGCAGGGCTGATGAAAGGGGGGTTTCTTGGGGGGCGACTCCGAGGTTGGTCTGGAGCAGCCAAGCGGGGGCTGGCAGCCTGGGGGGCGTCCCGAGGGCCGGGCTGGTGGCCAGGCCCAGGACTGCCCGGGGTCGGGCCATTGCCCAGCAGGCCAGCCTGGGAGAGGGCAGAGGGCGCTCTGGTCGGGGTTAGAGCTGGCTTTTCAGAGGAGCCGGGAGACAGGAACAGCTTTTCAGGACCCGGGACAGGTAGCGGATCCCAACCCAACTTCCCAGGTACAGCTGTTGCTTCCAAGTCGCAGCTGGTCTGCCGGGGCCTGCTTTCTTTCTAACGAGAGCCTGCCTGGTCAAGAGAATTCTGCAGAGATTTCCAGCTGGAAGGGGCTTGGGAGACCACAGGGACTGCTGTCCCCGCCCCCCAGCCCGGCCTGGCGCCCCGCCCCCAGCCTCTGGACATCAGAGCCCGAGTCCCCCCTTGGCACAGGGGCCCCCGGCCGGGCCCCGCTCCCTAGGTAGGCAGTGGGTGCCCCAGTCCCTGCCTCCGGCCCCGGGGACACCCTCAGCGCTGGCAGAGGGCCTGGGCCCCCCTAGCTCTGGCTGGCTTCCTGAGTTCGTGTTCTGTGCACTCAGAGTTTGGAATGTCCTGGGACACAGATCTGTGGTTCCCCCTCCCCCGGAACCCCCGGGGACTCAGTGGTGCCATAGCCTTGATCTCATTGCCCGGCACTTTCCCCTTCCCTCTGTCCCATGACTGGAGCTGATCTCGATTCCGAGCTGCTAACAGACTGTCTCCATTTGCTCCGAGTCTGGGAAAGCGCCGCAGTCAGGCTCGGGAGGGCTCCCGGCTGGGGGGCTTCCCTTTCCTGGTCCCTAGTCTTCCTGCCCCCCCCCCCCGAGCCTGAGCCTCTCCCTGTGACATACAGAGAGGAAAGGAGGGTGTGAAATGACAGAATCACAGACCTCTAGGTCTCCCATTCAACAGGCAAGGAAACTGAGGCTCCCAGAGGTTTAGGGCCTTGTCCAAGGTCACCCAGGTAAGTGACTGAAGTGGAATTTGAATCCAGGTCCTCCAGCTCTGGGTTTTCTGCTCCTGGGGCCATGGGACCAAGTCTTAGAGCCAGAAGCTGGTCCAAGGGCTTCATTTCATGGCAGCAGGACCTGGGGTCATGACTTGCCCGAGGTCACATAGGTAATAAAGAACAAAGGTAGGACTTGAACCCATTTCCTTAGACTTGGAATCCACTGTGATCTTTCCGCTCCGAAATGGGACATGGATTTTTACCTTGAGGTAGATACAGTGGAAATCTGGCTTGTTCATTCAAATCTGGGCTCAGATCCGGATTCAGTGGGAAACTTTGGGCAAATGCCTTCGCCTCAGCCTCAGTTTCCTCATCTGTTAAATGAGCAGATTGGGATATTCTCTGAGTTCTGGATGCAGGATCTATCCCATGGTCCCATGGTCACTCCATGAAAAGCAGTCTAGGGGCTGTGGCAGAGGGTGAGGGCCCTGATGACCCCCAATCAGAGTCGATGTAGAAGAAATGCTGCCTTTCAGGGATGATGTGGAAAACTCTCCAACACCCCAAGCTGCAGCAGGTGCTTCATTGGTAGAGGGAGTTTTCTCAGTGGGAATAGAACCAGAAACAGCTCCCTTCTTCCAACTATCATCATGAAAGAAAGAAAAGAAAGAGGGAAAGAAAGGAAAGAAAAGGAAAAAAGAAATGGGGAGGGAGAGAGAAATGAAGGGAAGCAAGGAAGGAAGGAGAGAAGGAAGGGAAAAAGGAAGAGAGGGAGGAAGGGAGAGAAGAAAGAAGAGAGAAAAGAGAAAAATGGGTTGGATTAGGTGGCTTCTGAAGATCTCTTTCAATGCTGAGATGCAGGAGCCCAGGAGGAGGTAGAGGGACTGAAGGTCCCAAGGGATGGCTTAGTCTCAGACAGTGGGAGCAACTCAGAGACGGGGTCCAAGCCCCCAAGAGCCTGGGGCATCAAGGTCCATCTGCCTTGTTCGGGCCGGCCCCTCTCCCAGCCTGACCCTGGAGTCCTTTTCCTCCTTCAGTGTGTGCATTGCCCCCATGGCCACCCTTTGCCCACTCAGACGGGGTGACAGTACCTGAAGGAGACCCAAGGAGATCTCTCAGGGCCTGTCCCCAGTGTTAGGATAATCCCCATCCTGAGTGTCCTCCTCCTCCCCCTCTCCCTCCTCCTCTTCTTTCTCCCTCCTCCCCTCCCTCCTCCCCCCTGATGTCTTCCAGATCATAAACAACCCGGCCCCAGGACTCTCATACAACAACCCTCCCCACCTCGGGTGGGTCTATTAGTATTACCCTGTTTATGACCCTCAGACCAGCTCTCTGGCCACGCTGATAGCCTGTCTCCCAAGCCATCGGAATTAATTTTGTGAATCAGAATGGAAGGGAGGGTCAGCCCCCTCTCACCCCTTGTTCTCCCTGGGAATCCAGGGCGATGACATCTTCTGCCCACCCCCACCCCCGGCTCATAATCAGCTAATTCTATTTTGAAAACCCCAAAGAAAACACCAGGCCCGGCTTGGCCCGGCGTGGTCTGGTCTTTCGCAAACTCTGGGCCGCTGAATTTTCCGTCCCTTTGCCACCCTCCCTTCTCCCATGGGCCCTGGCCGGGGGGAGGGTGGGAAGGAGGAGGGGATGATTCAGGATCTTGGCTCCCACCGAAGGCAGTGGGATTTGGGGACAAGGACCTTAGGACAGTGTGAAAGTTTGGCTCGGCCGCCCGGGCTCCATGATCTTCCCAGGGACGGGGGCCGCGAGATCAGAGAGCAGCTGGCAGCCCCTTCCCGGAGAGCTGCCCTCCTTGGCATCCGTCCCATCCCCCTGGCCTACTTGGGTTTCAAGGCCATCAAACTGATTTGGGGGAATTTGTGGAATTTGGGAACTAATCCCCAACAAATCCCAGCCCCCCTCCCCCGGTGGGGATCGCCAGCCTCCTCCCCTCGGCCTCCAAGCCCTCTGCGCTCAGCCTGGGGACGTGACAAGTGGTTTCTATAGAAAGGACAAATTGGAGATTTCTCCACTTTGGGAAAGGGCTGCTCCGAGATGCCTCTTGCGCATGGATGGATGAGTGGTGACAATCCGGGGCCTCCGTCCAGCAGCCGCACTAGCAAACGCCCGCCGACTCGGAATCGTGAGCCCTGGCTCCAGTCCAGCGGCGTGACCTGCTCTTTGGGCCTCAGTTTCCCCATCTGTACAAAGGGCTGCTGGACTACATGACCTCCAAGGTCCCAACTCCAGCTTCCAGACTCTCGTACCTAGTGGTGGGATCTTAAATCCGCCTCTGGACCCCAAACGAGGGGGGAAGGAGACTGGAGGCCGCTCGGGACCCTCCAAGCTCTACCTGCACAGCTGTGTGATTCTGGCCAAGTCACTCGCCTCTCTGGGCCCGGGTTTCTTCATTTGTAAAGTGGGAGGCTTTTACTCAGTGATTTTGTTAAGTCATTTCACTGTGTCGTACTCTGTGACCCCATTTGGGGTTTTCTTGGTCAAGATGCTGGAGTTATTTGACATTTCCTTTTCCAGCTCTTTCGACAGATGAGGACACTGAGGGCCCAGGTCACTCAGAAAGGTCGGGACGACCACAGGCCCAGCCCTCTCCCGCTACTTCTCTGTGTGGGCGCCGGGGGCCCCATAAAGGCAGGGACTGGTTTCCCGGGCAGCCGTGGGACTGGTGGGCACACAGTAGGGCCACAGTATGCTCGCTGGCTCGGAGGAGATGGGGGCAAGCCACAAAAATGCCAGATTTTGTTCCTAAAACTTTGAACTTCTCGGGCACCTGCCGGGAGCCTCCATCCATTGGCCGGCCACGCTTGGCAGGGGCCGCGCCCCAGGAGCTCCCGGAGGAAGGGAAAGCCCCGTCCCAGCCACCTGAGAGCTCCCAGGCCCGATGGGGAGACGTGACTCGTGGGAGGAAACCACAGGCCGCGTCCTGGGGAGGTGGCCCCCGAGCGGCCTCAGTTTGGGGAGGGAACCTGTCATTTTAATGAGGTTCTGCAAAGGGATCAGTCAGGAAAGCAGCTGTGGCGGAGCCCGGGGTCAGAGGGAGGGAGCAGAAGGGCCGGCTCCGTCAGGGAAGGCTTGGGGGGAGGGCCCAGGCTGGGGGGCTCCTGCAGCAAGGGACCAGAAGAAAGCAGGTCATGGGTGCAAGTGCCCAGAGGGCCCAGGACTGGGGGCTTGGGGAGGTGAGGGGGGAGGGGGGAGGGCGGCAGAGAAGTGAGGCCCTTCATCCCCCAGCAGCGGTGGGTCCTGGGCAAGATGCTGGGATGTGGAGAGAAAGGAGGAAAGCTTCCTTGTTCTCAGGCTCCCGGGCGAGCCTTACCAGCCACATGGCCCGAGGCAACATGGGCAATGGAAACATCAGTGGGACGGGAGGCTGACAGCGGGGGCTCCAAACCTGGGGTTGCTCCTTAGAGCTGTGTGACCCTGCGCTCCCCCTCTGCTGAAAATGGAGGGAGGGGGAAGGACCAGACGCTTCCATTTCTAACCCTATGATGTCATGTGGCTGGGGCTCAGTTTCCCTTTCTGGAAAAGATGAGCAGGACGCAGAATGAGGGGATGGCTGGCCTTGTGTTCTAGAACACCTGGGTCAAGTCTCGTTCCTCGGATAAACTGCTATTGATTAAGCTCCTTCATCCATTTACAACCTGGCCCCAGCCCGCTTTTCCTGTTGGCTTTCATTCATTCTCCTCTGTGAGTTAGACTGGCCCTCTGACCTTCCCTCATGAGTGACAGACGCTGCCATCCTTGCTGTTTCCATCCTGGGCTCAGCCCGTTGGCTTGGGACCAGTGGGAGAAATGTCACTCTGCGGTAGAACATCTCCCCCTTCCCATTCATGCAGCCTCCAGACAGGCCACCGGCTGCCGCTCTCTTCGGGGGGCGCTCTCCTCTGGGGGGGAGGGGGCTCTCCTCTGGGGGGGAGGGGGCTCTCCTCTCCCCGGGTGGGCTCTCCTCTCCTCAGGGGGCTCTCCTCTCCCCGGGTGGGCTCTCCTTTCCTCAGGCGGGCGCTCCTCTCCCCAGGTGGGCGCTCCTCTCCTCAGGGGGCTCTCCTCTCCCTGGGTGGGCGCTCCTTTCCTCGGGGTGCTTTCCTCTCCCTGGGGGCTCTCCTCTGGGGGGGAGGGGGCTCTCCTCTCCTCAGGTGGGCTCTCCTTTCCTCAGGTGGGCTCTTTCTCCCTGGGTGGGCTCTCCTCTCCCCGGGTGGGCTCTCCTCTCCTCAGGTGGGCTCTCTCTCCCCGGGTGGGCTCTCTTTCCCTGGGTGGGCTCTCCTCTCCCTAGTCGGGCTCTCCTCTCCTCAGGTGGGCTCTCTCTCCCCAGTCGGGCTCTCCTCTCCTCGGGGGGCGCTCTCCTCTCCGCACCTGCTTCCCTGGGTCACCGGAGCTGGGAGAGCCATTGTCTCTGGGTAGCTTCTGTTACCTGGCTGTTCTGTGGCTCTCCTCCACCCACTACACTTTGCTGCTTCATTATATATAATTTTTTAAAATTAGTCCCCCCAAAAGATGTGTATACGAGAGAAAACAATATAGATTTTAAGTCACTAAGTTTATTTTCTCTCATATGCACATCTTTTGGGGGGACTAATTCTCGCTCTCCAGGAGTGAGCAGGTGATTTAAGACGGACCCATCATTTTAAAGATTCATTCACCTCTCCCCCACCTTCAGATTCCCCAGACCCCCCAAAGCACATGCCCTCCGGCTCTTGGGCTCGCCCCTCCCCTTAGGTGCGCGTTTGAATTTTGCTTTTCTGTTGTCTTCAGTCACGAATGTCTGTGACCCCAGAGGGATTGGCCATCCCCTTCTCCAGACCATTTTACAGACGGTGAAACTGAGGCAGACAGGGGTGAGTCTCGCAGGGATTGAACCCAAGCCTTCCTGACCCCCGGACCGCTCCGTTCTGACGACTACACCCAGCCTCACACGTGACATCGGATTTCCTTCCCATGATCCTCTGGGACTTCGGGGGTCCCAGAACTGGCCGAGTTTGCGCATCCTTGGTTTGCGCCCTTCCTGTTCCTTCCACACAGCGGCCCCTGACCTAGCACACGAGCCCCTCCCAGCCCTCTTGGCCTCGGGGGCTGCTTTCCGGAGCCTGGAATCGCCTTCCCGGGGAGCGAGCGGGACACGGCACCTGAGGGGGGCGGTCTGGGGGAGCAGACGGGGGTGTGGCCGAGGGAAGGTATTTCCCCTCATCCTCTCACGGCTCATCTTCCCTGAACTTGGACCCCCGCCCCCGCCCCCCCCTCGCCTTCGGCTCCGGCTCAGCCACCAATGGCTGCCTTAGTTGGGTGGGCCAACCAATGGCGTGGCTAGGCCTAGGAGGAACCTCGCCAGAGTCTGCGAAAAGACTCAGTTGAAGAATTCATCCTCTTGTCTTTCCCCGCCCCCCGCCCAACCCCGTGGCCTTCCGAGCCTCCTCCCTGGGGGAGCCCACCGTCCTCCTTCCATGACCCCCTTTCCCCCCAGCCCGGGCAAGGGCCTGTGGAACCGCTCAGCTGTGGAGTCCTCCACCAGAGCCCCTTCTCTGAGCATCCCCGGGGCGGCTCCGTCCCCTCCCCCCGCCTGCGCCGCCAGCCCAAAGGGGACCCTCCCCTCCCCCCGCCTCCGCCGCCAGCCCAAAGGGGACCCTCCCCTCCCCCCGCCTGCGCCGCCAGCCCAAAGGGGATCCTCCCCTCCCCCCGCCTGCGCCGCTAGCCCAAAGGGGACCCTCCCCTCCCCCCGCCTGCGCCGCCAGCCCAAAGGGGACCCTCCCCTCCCCCGCTTCAGCCGCCAGCCCAAAGGGGACCCTCCCCTCCCCCCGCCTCCGCCGCCAGCCCAAAGGGGACCCTCCCCTCCCCCCGCCTGCGCCTCTAGCCCAAGGGGCCCCGGCCCGGCGGCGAGCCCTCGTCTGCGCGCACTTGTTGGGGAAAAGGAGCCCGGTCCCAGCACACGTGCGCACGCTCGCAGCCCGCGCCGGAGCGGGCCCGGGCGTCTGAAACCCAACCTCCCCGGGCTGGATTTTCATCTCCTCTGAGGGGCGAGGCTCTCCAAGCTCCTAATCGCTTCCATCTGCCCGGCTGACTCATGGCTCCGCTGTCAAGTTTCTAAAAATTTCCAAATTCCTCCCGCCCCGACCTTCCAGCGCTTCCCTCCCCTCGCTGGGTCCGGTCCCCCCCGCCCCTCCCCACTCCCCCGATCTGGGGCAGGCCGGTCTGGGCCCCGCTCGGGGCTGAGGGGAGAAGGGGGATTGCCTGCGGAGGGGGGCTCCCGGGCGGCCGCACCCTCCGCTCTGCAGGGGGAGAAACGAGGTCCCAAGAAACGCAGGGGCTCGGTCAGGACCACGGCGGCCGTAAGGGCCGAGGGAAACCCAGTCCCTGCAGAGCCGATGGGCTTTCCGCCCCATCAGGCCGATAAGGACCCGGGCTTGTCTGCTTTCGGGCTCTGAGGCTTGCAAGGTCCTTCCCGCTCTGCCCCCATGCTTCTAGGGCCGTCTCCGCGCTGTCTCCGAGTGAACGGGGTCCTCCTTCCCTGATGTCCCCCTTCCTTTTCTTCCTTGCCCGGTGACCCTCGTGCTCCTGCCCTAACCATCCCCATCTTACCCTGTTCCGTTCCACCTGCTCCATCCCTCTCCCCTCCCCCACGCCATCCCTGGACCCTCCATTCCATCCTCCCCCTCCCCCCCTACCCCCCCCCCCCGACGTTCGGCATTTCCCACTGAGGGGAAAGGGGAATACTATTTAATCTTAGAAAGGGCCTGTTATTTCCCCCACCCCGCCATGAATCACCAAGGGACCTCCAACAGCTGCATGTGTCTCCACAGAGACCTCGGTGCCTTCTGCTGTGGACGAGGACAAGGGGAGCAGAGGGTCCTTTTCCACCCCCAGAGAAACAGGGTCCCAATACCGCTGTTCACTGAACCCCACCCCCAGCACCATGGGGAAGGAGCCACAGGGCACAGGCCCCTTGTAACCCTGGTTCAGAGGCTTTCCCCTGAAAACTCCCACTCTTTCTGAGCTCAGACATAGAATACCCCAGGGATTCAACAAACACTGCACTTCCAGAGCAGCAGGAGCCAGGGGGGTCAAATGCACAGGCTGGGTTTTTAGCATCCTCCCCCAGGGCCAGGGGCTCTCCAGGAGCTGCTTCCCAAAGCTCAGCTTCAGGATAAACCTCAGCCCGCCGGGGAGTCCTGCTTGTGTTGGACTATAGGGAGACTCAAAGGCTCCTTCTCCCTCCCAAGCCCCTTGGGTTCCACAGGATAAGATGTCTTTCATTGGACATTGGAAGTCCTGGGAGCAGGAATCAGGACTGAGTCTGAGACATGCAACCCCCCAAGCCCCTCTCCGTGGCCTTAATTTTGTTGTTCTTTGGTCATTTTCAGTCGTACGTGATTCTTCATGACCCCACTTGGGGCTTTCTTGGCAAACACACCGGGCTGTTGCCACTTCCTTCTGCAGCTCATCTGACAGATGAGGAAATTGAGGCAAAGGGTGGAGCGAAGGGTGAGTGACTCGCCCAGGGTCACACAGCTAGGACGGGTCAGAGACTGGATATGAATTCAGGAAAAGGGATCTTCCCACACCCAGCTGCCTCTGTCCTTTATTCACTCACAACTATTTTTTTAATTGCGCTGCAATTATGTTTGAAGTACATTGCTTGGTATTAAGAGAAATACAAAGGTCATTAGGACACAATTCCTGCCTTGGGGATCTTAAAATCCCACCCCAGCACTTTAGGGTTCCTTTCTCTTTTCCATCTGCCTCCTTGACCCTCATCAAAACCCACTCTGGGGAAGGTCTCTCCATCCCTTTCTAGGGCTCTCTGCATTCTGGGGCTGAGCCCTCAGATGGAGGCTTTTGCCCTTGTCAGAGGGACTGTGGGGAGAAGTAGGCAGCGGGGAGAGGGATCTCACACAGCTTCCAAAAAGGCCCACCCTGAATCCTGCTCCCATGAGCACCTGGGGCGGGGGGAGCTAACCAGGCGACCCCCCCTCAGATCCAAGTGTGTGACAGGGAGACTGAGGGAATAAACACTGGCCTGGAAAGCTGGGAGCCCAGCCCAATCCCGTCTCCTACCAGCCGCCTGTTGGACGACCTGGCCGGCCATTGCCCCTCCCCAGTGACCTCTCAGGTACCTCTGGCTTTGGAAAGCTAAGGTAATGTGATTCTTCCTGAGTGAAGGTTGGCTCAAGGGTGTCCTGCGACCCCTAGGGTCTAGCCTCTGCCATTGATACCGCCATAGGAAAGTTAATCAGAGTGGCTTAAATAAGAAGACTCCAGATAGATGGAAACCCCAACACTGAGCCTTCATCCTTGACCTTGACTTCTGATTGACACCTCCCTCCTGCCCTGAGCTCCCTTGACTGAGGGGACCCCCAGCCTGACTCTGAGCTGCTATCCCTGCTAAGCTCTCCTCCTCCTCGGCGCCGACCAGCACGTGATTCTGAACCCCAATCTCTTACTAGTTCCCGAGCACTGAGCCTCTTCCCCAGCATCCTGACTCTGGGCCTCCTTCCTTAGCCCTGAATCATCTCCCCAGTTCTAACCTCTCCTCATCATCCCCATCCTGAGCCCCTCAGGCCAAGCTCCGTCCCAATCCGCCACCTTGGGGCCCCAATCTTTGTGCTGACTCTTTATCCCCCGCCTGTCATTGCACCTTAATCTGGGCCCCCTCCTGCGCGCAGCCCCTCTGTGAGTCACGGCCTGAGCCTCACCCACCCAGGACTGCCCTGTCCGCATCATCCTTCCCAGTAAGCCCCTGCTTTAACCCCAGCCACCCGCTCCATTCTTGGCTACAATCCCCTAATCCCCCTCAGGCTAGGAACATTTCAAAGGGCCTCAGCTGCTGCCCAGAAACACTGCCCTCCCTCACCTCAGGGTTAATCCTGGGCCTGCTTTCACTTTGCTCTTGGCCACCCCAGTCAGTCTCCCCTTTAGCCCGGGATCTGGTTGGCTCCCCGGGGACGGGATTATTCCTCTGCAGAAAAGCCTTTCTAAATTCCCTGGGCCTCAGGGACTTGGACAGAGCTCTCGGGCGCATTCCCATCTCCATCACCCAGGGCTTCTCACCCCATCTGTCCCCAGCCCGGAATGCTGGCCCGGCGGGCCTCTGGCCCCTAACTGGCCCCCTGGCTCACCCTGGCCTTGGAGGGCTTTTAGGGATTGAGCCGGAGCTGTCCCTCCTAAGCACAGCCCTGGCCCCCGGCCTGTCAGGCTGCCTATTTGGGGAGATCTGTCTCAGCTGCTGGGAGCTCGGGCTGGCTCTGGCCTGGGATCCCTTCAGCTCCGAGGGGCAGGAAAGCTTCTGGACCTGGGAGCCCTTCCCAGCATGCCTTGGGGATTCAGATGGCCCCGGCTGGGTGATGTGCCCCTCTGAGAGGACACCCCTGTGGGCTACAAACACAAGTACCCCTCAGCAATGGGCTGAGCCCCCGACCCCCCACCCCAGCCTCACTCGACAGCATAAGGGCTCGGAGTTAAGGTCCAAGCCCCAGCAGCGGTCCGGTTCTCAGCCACTCAGTTACACTTCCAGAGCACGCTTATGAGAGCAGGGGACAAGTCAGTCTGTGGCCGGGATGCAGGACGGCTCGTGAGCAGGCTTAGGGCCGAGGTGGGGGCCACAGTCACGCGGGTCCCTTAGTGCATCAGGCGTCAACCTCCCAGACGTTCCCTGCCCTGCCCCCCTCACCACCCTCCGCCCTTCCCTCCACTGCCTCTGGTTTCTTCCCATCCCAACCCCTCCTCCATTCAGTTGTCAAATCAGTGACAACGTCCCCTCTATCCAATAAATGTCAGTGTTTCCCTGTCACTTCTGGCATCCAAATTCGGATTGGGGGCCCCCCTTCCCGTCATCTTAGAGTTTCCTCTCCTCTGTGCACTCTGGGCTCCAGACACACCCCTCCCCCAAACACCAGGTGCTTTCACTACCAGTCCCCAATTCCTGGCACTCTCCCCCTCTTCCACCCACCTCCCAAGTCCAGCTGAAATCTCACGCCCCAGTGCGGGCGCCACCTCTTTCCCTAACCTCTTATTTGTCACGTGTGCATCTTGTTTGTACTTTGCCTACGGACTGTAATCTCCCTGAGGGTCTGGGACTGTCTTTTACCTTTCTTTGTGCCCCACCCTCAGCACAGGGCCTTCGTGCATGCTGACTAGCGGTCCTGGTGGGATGAAGAATCTGTCTCTGACGGCGGCTCAGCCATCTGTGCTCCACACTGGGAGTCAGTTTGTGGCCAGGGTCAAGGCTCGGTTTGTAGCTGGATCACATGTGAGTCTGTCATTGGGAACAGAGTCTGGACGTTAGATGTCTGGGGCCAGGAGTCAGCTTGTGGTTGGGGCCGAGGAACAGAGTTTAACTGAGTTAGGGATTGATCCCTGGCCAGAATTAGGGGCAGAGGTCAGTTTGTAGCTGGGTCAGGGGTCAGTGGGTGACCAAGTTTAGGGGTTAGTCCATCTGGATTAGGGAACAGCCTTCGAATGTGCTGTAGTCAGTCTGTGGTTGGGAGTGAGTGGGGGTCAATAAGTGCCCAGGTCTGGGACTGAGGGTATGGTCAGAGTTAGGAAATCTCAGAGAAGGCTTTTTCTTTTTTGGAAGCCAGCTGAGAATAACTGGGACAAAATCATTGACCTTGACTTTGACCTTGACATTCTAATCTCTTGTCCATCCAGTTGGCCAGTGCTAAAATCTACTATACACAATTTCCATTCCTGAGGAGACCACTTGTGTCTAAAAAATATCACCAGATTGCTCCAAGAGAAGGGCAGCACCAGCTGTTTGCCTCATTACAATAGCAACAAGACGTTTAGACAAGGGCTGAGGGCTGAAAAGTACTCCCTCCCACTCCTAATCAAGGGAAGATAAAAGGACCCAATGTGAAGCGATCTCTATAGGGACTGGTCTGAGTGCAAGGTGAATAAGGCACTGGTCTGCGGTATTATGGGAAGCACCCAAGAAAGCCCCTTGTGCCCCCGAATCTCCTACGGTGCCTGTCACATTCCCCCAGCAGTGAGTGACCCGTTCCTCTGAGTTCAGTATTGCCCTGTTTTGGACTCTTTACTAGGACACTGCCCCACCTTCTCTCCCTCGACCTCCCCTTAGGGAACACACTCTAGCAGAGTACACTGTGTCAATAATTTACCAGATCCTTATTCTTCCTGACAGGGATGCCAAAATCTCTGCCATGGGCACGTCCTAAGGGAAAGGGAGCGGTCTCCGAATGTTGACTCAGACAGGCATTAAATTGAACCTGGGATGTTGGATCATCACAGAGCAATTTCCTATTGGTATTCCCTGTACACAGACCTTTGGCAACTTGTCAAGAAAGTCATGGATACATAAGATATGCCCCGAAGCTCACACATGTAATCCCCCTATCCATACCTACACGCAGCCTGGGGTGTATGGGGGCGTTCGGGAAGGAGGAGCCCCTTGGGTGTCAGGGCTGACAAAGTCCTTTCTAGGACTGCTCATCCACCTGAGGTGTCCACCTGCCATCCAACTTTCACTTATGGCGCCAAGAAGTTGTAGATGTGCCATCTGGGCAGATGGTCAACCAGGCTGAGGGAAACCAGCAAGCTTCAAACCTGCCAGTGAGTCAGAGGACTGTTTACCCAAGAATATGAAGACTCTCCCAGGAGAATAGGTGGGTGTGAGTATTTTATTTTGAAAGATTATGAAGGGTGTGGGGAAAAACAGAGTGCTTAAAGCTTGGTCAGATATCAAAGATGTCAAAGACCTCCACTACATCCCTGACTATCATCAGTGATCCTGATTGTTGTCCTGCCAGTGGACTTCAGTTATTCTGGAAGAGAGAGTGGGACTGATGAATTTGCACAACTCTACCTCCTTTAAATCCAATTTACTCACTAGTCAAAAGGCATTATCAGCTTACTATCTATTATTTTATCTTACTATTCAATAACATCACAATTTTGTCTTATTGGTCAAAAGGCATTATCAGCTTACTCTCTATTATTCTCTTTTCTTACTATTCAATAATGTCACAATTTTGTCATCTTACAATATAGCTATTTTACTATTTGACCTACCCTGAAGTCTCGTGGTAATGAGCTAGTGAAAAAGTGAGGCAGATATACTAGGAACCATAGATGGCGGAGGACAATCAATTGTCTTCTCATTGGACCGAAACAGCAGTGGAATTTGGCAACCCTCTGTGTGTCTCAGTAGCATTCTTTTTTTTTTTTTTTAATATAAACATTTAATTACAGACAAGGCAAAGACAAATAGTAACATATTAAAGATTATAAATAAAAATAAAATATATCACACTTTTCATATAAACCCACATTATACTATTTAAGGAATATATCCAATTGCTCTCATGAAAAATAGACCCACATTTCTTAGAAGCTCATAGGGATATGTATTTTTTATAATAATTATAACTTTTTATTGACAGAACCTATGCCTGGGTAATTTTTTACAACATTATCCCTTGTACTCACTTCTGCTCTGACTTTTCCCCTCTCCCTTCACCCCCTCCCCCAGATGGCAATCAGTCCTATGCATGTTAAATATGTCACAGTATATCCTAGATACAATATATGTGTGCAGAACTGAACAGTTTTCTTGTTGCACAGGGAGAATTGAATTCAGAAGGTAGAAATAACCCGGGAAGAAAAACAAAAATGCAAGCAGTTTATATTCATTTCCCAGTGTTCTTTCTTTGGGTGTAGCTGCTTTTCTCCATCATTGATCAATTGAAACTGAGTTAGATCTTCTCTTTGTCGAAGAAATCCACTTCCATCAGAATACATCCTCATAGAGTATCGTTGTTGAAGTATATAATGATCTGAGTAGCATTCTTAAGGATCTCACTGCTCAGCTCCTGGTATGAGGAAGGGACTAGAAAAGGTGTCCTAAAATTGTCTTTACCTGATTAGGCTTTATTTATGCCTGCTTGTTGTACCAGATCCCACTCTTTGGCTGAAACATAAAACACGCATACAAGCCTTTGTGAAGGTGATTTCATTCACCATTGGTACCTGAAATGTTCACACATTTATGCACAAGAAAGCCAATCGACCTGAAAGAGGAATGGTTTTTGTTGCAAGAGAAATCAGCAGGTATCACATCCAAAGATGACTTTAACACCAGAGTAAAAACAAAGAAGAACAGTCAGAAACAGCAATGGCAACGGTCACTTACTACCAAAGGCTGGTGACTTCCTCATCACCAACACCATCATCTGTTTACCTAAATGTAAAAAAACTCTGTGGATGAACTTTCGTAGCAAAAGTGGATATTTAATAGAATATGGCAAATAAGGAGATGAGATAAACAGGATGTAAGAGTAACAAAGGTGATGTATGGTACAGGGTGCTGGACTGATCATAGACTTATTCTCTCCAAGCTAAACATTAGCATTCAACAAAAGCAAGACCCTCTCAGGCATGGTTTTTTTTTTTTTTTTAGTATTAGATGATTTTCAGAAGACTCAGTATTAACAGAGTAGATAGTATTTCTCCTTGTGCGAACAATTTGTTAATGAGTTGGAAGGAAAGCCGAATCAACACACTATTAGTAACAGTGGAGGAGAAAAGGAGTGGGCACTTCAGAGATTTAGTATGAAGCACCACATTTATTCATCTGGGTCAGAACACTCACAGACATGAGGATTACTTTGGTGAGAATTAGAAGCTACTAAACGAAAAACAAGAACGCCACAGAGACTACCAGCAGGATAGTTCACTTATCTCTAAAAAGGCAGTGCTTAATTCCATCAGAAGTAAAGCACAAGCAAAACTTAGAGCAATGCAGAGATTTTTGGCTCAGTAAGAAGGCAGATGAAACTCAGTTTTATGCTGATAATAATTTTTTTTACAATACTCTGAAGGCTATTTGTGGGCCAAAGAACTTTGGTGCATCTCAACTGTTCAGTGCTGATGGAACAACACTGATAAGGATCCTGCAGAGATGGGATAAACACTTCCAAAGTATTCTCAACAGACAACCAATTCTGAAACCACTGACAATATACCTCAGATTGAAGTCAGTCTCTCTTAAGCCAAATTTTCAATTGAAGATGTTTTGAATGCCATTAGGATCCTCTCATGTGGCAAAGCTCCTGATGCAGACTCTATTCCAGCTGAGATTTATAAGGCAGAACATTCACTCCTCACACAAAAGCTGACTGATATCTTTCAGGTTATATAACAAGAGGAGGTTATCCTCCAGTAGTTTCAAAGATGCTTTTATTACCATCTCTATTAAGGAAAAGGAATTAGATTGTCCTGCGACAATCACAGAGGGTAGGGAAGTCTGTCTCTTAGCCATTGCTGACAAGATTCTTGCCAGTCTTCTTTAATAGAATGATCCTTTACCTGGAAGATCCTTCACCTGTAAAAAATTACAGAAAGACATAAAATAATTTTAGGGAGCCAGTGTGGCTTCAGAAAGGGTTAAGGAATGATCAACATGGTGTTCACTACTCAGCAGCTCCAGGAGAAATGCCAGGGGCAGAACAGAGCTCTCTGTATAATGTTCATTGATCTAAGACTTTTGATACTGTCTTTTGTATGAGAACTTGTGCAAGATTATGGCAAAATTTGGTTGCCTGGAATTCATGAGTAGTGCACTTAAGTCCCATGACAGCATGCTTGCATGGATTCTAAATAATAGACAAAGCTCTTACTTTCCCAAAGACCAGTGGAGGAAAGCAAGACTGTGTGCTTGCTCCCGTGCTTTTCAGCCTGATATTTTCCACCATATTGTTGGGTGTCTTCAACAAGGATGAAAACAGCATCAAGGTCAACTACCACATTGATGGGAAATGGTTTAACTTGAAAAGGCTATAAGCCAGGGCTAAAGTGGGGGGGAAATTAAGAATGAATTTTGGTTCAGAGATGATTGTGCACTCAATGCAGCTCTGAGGCTGAGATGTAAGAGTATAGAATGATTCTCTATCATTTGTGTTAATTTTGACCTAACAAACATCAAGAAAACAAGTTCTCCACCAGTCAGCACTGCACCATCCATCCATACATTCTTCACTTATAGCAAATGGAGAAACTTTGAGTACTGTGGATAAGTTCCCTTATCTTGACAGTATACTTTCCAGGTGAATGCATGCATTGCCAGGGCTAGCTCAATGTTTGGGAAGCTCCAGAGGAAAATGTCAGAAAAAAGAGGTATTAGGTTGCCTACTAAACTGAAGGTCTATGGAGCCATTGTGCCAACTTCATTGTTGTATGTCCCTGAAACCTGGAGAGTCTGTCCATGCCATGCTAGGAAACAAGACTGTTTCCATTTGATTTGTCTTGGGAAAATTCTGAAGACCACCTGTCAGGATAAGATACTGGACACTGGTTTTTTCTTGAGTTGAACTGCCAAGGATTCAAACCCTACTGCAGACCTGGCTTTAAATCTTGATTCTGCTTCTTATTTCCTGACTTTGAGCAAGTTGCTTTACATCTATGGGCTTCATGTTCTTCATATTCTTCACCTGTAAAATGAAAGCCTAGGACTTAAAAAATAATTATTCCCATATCAACTTCCTTTGTAATTCTGTATTTTTTATTTTATGTATAATTCTGAGAAAGGGTTCATAGGTTTCACCAGACTACCCAAAAGACCCAAGACAACAAACAAGTTAAAAATCTTGGTCTATATGACTGAGAAGGACCCTTCCAGGCTTAAATTCTGTGATTCTAGGACCCTAGTCTTTTTGTGTTGAAGCTCTCTCCTAGTTTCAGTCTTGTTCCTTACTTCTTTTCCTTTATTTCTGATAAAAGGATATACAGTCTGTTTCCAGGACAAAAACCTAAGGAGTGTATGGCTTAAAAACATTGATTAATTACAGGCAGATACAAGGGTATAGAAATGGAAATGAACATGTCTTTGCTGGACTCGCAGTTCAACCCTTCTGGTACTAATTCTGGGGCCCAGGACCCTGGATGCCTGAGGAACTGGGGAGCCCCTGAAAAGACAGAAAGAAGCTTCATCATTATCATAACATTGCCTCATCTGATCCTGTACTCAGGAAGGAAAGACTTTGGGAAACAACATGCACAGAAAACCCATTACATTGTGTTGATCAACATTTGACCACCTGGGCAGAAAGAGGAAATGGATGAGGAATTCAGGAAACAGATAAGCAATCATGTGCCTAGGCTCAGTATAATAGAGTTAGGGGACTTCAGTTACTTAGACATCTGCTAGAGCTCTCTGACCAAATCAGACCTTTAGTGATTAGAACAAGAAGAAAGGCAAACATAATCTCCAACTTCAAGAGACTTAAATTGTGATGGAGGAGGCCACAGATAAATAACTAAACTCATACAAAAATTACAGAAAGATTCAAAATAATTTTCAAGGGTAAAACCCAAGTAGCTGATCAGGGAAAGGCATCCTATAGAATGTGGGATTTGAGTTGGGTTTTGAGGGAAGTCACAGAAGCTTAGAGATAGAAGAGACATAGTCCTCCAGGCTTTGAGAAGAGGAAGATGGCAGATGGGGCATCATATGTGAGGAACAGCAAATAAGTTGGTACATGTGAAAAGGGAATAAAGTATAAGAAATCTAAAAAGGAAGGAAGGACAAATTGGAAAGAACTATAAATGCTAAATAGAGTTTATATTTAATCCCGAATGTAACAGGGAAGGTGATATAGTCAAACTTATGCTTTTAAAAAACCCCAACTGAGTGGAGGGTAAATTGGACTGACAACAGAGCTGAGAAAGACTAGTTAGAAGGCAATTACAATAGTCCCAATGACAGGTGATGGCTTGAACTAGGGTGGATAAAAGTGTGTGAAGGTAGAAATGAAATTGTATCTATTATATATGCTGAAGTTCTCAAGGCTAAGAACAAGAGATGGAAGGAGAAAATGATATGGGGCAAGCATTGAATTCATTGAGGAAGGAAGGATCATGACCTCAGAGTTGATATATCACAGTAACTTGGATCTGTATAAAGAAGTAGATTTGGATAGTAAAAACCTCAAAGAGGAGAGCTTGCTTAGTAAAAGTGGTATTGGGACAGTTTTGAAGGGGTGATGCAAGTATGGAATTTTCCAGTTCCTCCATGACAAATGAATTGGGTAGCCAATACTGGAAAAAGTAGCAAGAGAAATGATGCTACTGGAAGAGAGGCAAGTCTCATCTTCAACTCTGAATGATAGAAGATGGAAGGAGTGAGAGGAGGTTTAAAATGAAGGAAGTTGTTCATTATGGAGCAAGCATTTCATAGGGCCCAGTTGAAGGGGTAGGCAGATCCAGTGTAAATCGTTGGTGGTGTAAAGTTGAGGCAGATAAGAGTAAGAGAGCAGCACGTTTGAGAAGGAGGGATCATGTTTGTGCTTTAACAATCCAGGGTGCAGAATCATTGAAATGGGGTAAATAGAGTATGCTAACTATAGAAAAATGAATCCAGGTAGAGTTTCAATGGTTGGAGAAAGGGTTATTGAATGGTACATGGAATGAAACTGTTTCAAGTCCTCTCTTGAGTTCCACCCTTGTGGCAAATGGAGATATTGTGTACAGTGAGATTCCAGGAAGTCCACCAAAAAGTAAGTGGGAGAACATCAAGGTGTGAACCTGGTAAGGAGGCAGGGATAAATTATTTGCCCTGAAGACAACATTTAAAAGAGGGAGTTGGAAGTGGTCTTATCTCCAGTGCTAGAGAGGACCCTAAAATAGGGCTGGAAGGAAGTTAGGAAGGCAAAGACATCCTTCTGTGGGTAGCCTAGCACTTGAGATGTGGCTCTGATAATGGCAATCACAAAGGGCCAGCAAAGCTTCACCAAGAACAAATCAGGTTGGACTATCTTCATTTCCTGTTGTTTGTTGTTGATTTTTTGGGGGTGGAGTAATTAGTGTGACCTACTCAGAAAATATAATTTACCTATAGTTTAGTTAAGCATTTGATGGTATTCGCTTGGAAAAAATGAAAAATACTAAAATAATTAGGTGGCCTAGAAACTAATTGAATGGCTGAATCCAAAGAGTAGTCATTAATGATTCAATGTTAATTTAGAGGGAAGCTGCCAGTGAAGTGCCCCAGTATGGCGTCTGAAACTTAAAGTTTTAGATATTAAATTATATTTGTTATGTTATATCACGCCATATTTGGTTATATTATAATTTAAATATTAATATTATTTGGTTGTATTTATTATATGTAATTGTTTTTATCTTATATTGTAATATATAATATTATATATGTGTATTCATATATATTATACTAGTGGAGTACCCAGACTGAAGATGGACAGGAGAGAAGGAAGAAGAAAGAAAAGGAGAGGAAGAGAAAGAGAGAAAAAGAGAGAGAGAAGAGAGAGAGAGAGAAAAGAAAGAGAGAGAAAGAAAAATAGACATAGGAGAGGGGTAGAGAGATGGAGTGTGGGAGGAGAGAGAGGAAAAGAGTCTTTCTTTAGCATTCAAAAATCAATTTCATAAATACAAGATTAGGAGATGACATTATCAGATAATCATTCACCCTAAGATGCATCTGGGGAACTTTAAGGGTCTGTGAGGATGGTAGGAGAAGATAATGTGATCTGGCAGCCAAGAATGTCAGTGTTACCTATTTAGGACTAGGGAGGAGATGATCTTGCTCAGTCAGCAGGCCATGAGAGGTCCTTGGAGAGATGAGCATGAGCCACAACATATATAACTAAGAAGAATAGCAGTAAGAGACTACTAAAGAAATATATATTAGAAGAAATGGGTGGGTCCTTGTGAGAGGGATAGATAAACAGAATAACGGCAGGAGAAATCTGGAGAAAGGCCTTTAGCTGTTGGGTGGATTGCTGGTGAAAAACTTCTGGGAGCACATGGACAAGAGCCACATAGGATAAGAAGGCATGGATGGGTTGTGATTTGTACTACTGAAGAAACTTCAAATCTGGGAGATCATAAATCCACTGGTCAGCTCACATCTGGAGATATTGTGTTCAGAATTTTAGGGAGGACATTGCTAAAAACAACTAACATGAGTGGTAAAAGATGATGCATTCAGGCCATAAGTGTTGATTGAAGGAATTAAGGCTTTTTGGAAGAGAATTCCCAGGTTGGATAAAAGACTTGTCTTCATGTGGTGAAAGGCTAGAACGGGAGAAAAGGATTATGTGATGTTTGGCTTCAGAAGGCAGAACTAGGAATAGTGGGTAACAATTTCAAAAGGGCAAATTTAGCTTGAAGGAATGAAATGCTTCTTAATTTGAACACTCCTGAAAATGAAATAAGCTGGTCTGCTTTCTCTCACTAGAGATTATCAAGAGAGGATGGATGGGATATTGTCCCATGTTCTCCCAATTGTAAGATGGGATGTAGAAGGGATTCTTCTTTTGCTGTCTATTTTTCCTTGCGTCTCTCTTAACTTCTCCCCTAGGAATTTCTATGCTATACCACTTGGTGCATATATGTTTAGTATTGATACTGTTTCATTATCTATGGTACCCTTTAGTAAGATATAGTTTCCTTCCTTATGTCTTTTAATTAGATCTCTCTTTGCTTTTACTTGATCTGAGATCAGGATTGCTACCCCTGTTTTTTTTTTTTTTTTAATCTGAAGCATAATATATTCTGCTCCAGCCCTTTACCTTCACTCTGTATGTAGCACTGTGCTTTAAATGTGTTTCTTGTAAACGACATATTGTAGGATTCTGGCTTTTAATCCAGTCTGCTATCCGTTTCTGTTTTATGGGGGAATTCATCCCATTCACATTCATAATAAAAATAACTAATTCTGTATTTCCTGCCATTTTATTTACCCTAGGTTATGCTTTTCTCTTTTCTATCCCCCTCCCTTCCTCCACAGTATTTTGCTTTTGATGACCACCTCCGTCAAACAGTCCTCTCCCTTTAGAGCTCCTCCCCCTTTTGTATACCTTTCCCCTAATTCATCTGTTTTCCCTTTTATTAGTCTTTTCCTTTCTTTTCCCCCTTCCCTTCTTACTTCCCTATAAGGTGAGACAAGTTTCTTTCTGATACCAAATATGTCTGATAGTCTCTCTTAGAACTAAATCTGATGAGAGTAGAATTAACACAATGCTCATTCCCCTCCCTTTTTTGTCTCAATTATAATAGGGTTTCTTTGCCTCTTCGTGAGATGTAATTTCCCTTATTTTACCTCCTTTTCCCTCTTTTTCCAGTATGATCCCCTTTCCACCTCTAGTTTCTTTTTCATATTATCATAATAAAATCAAATTATGCCCACATTCTCTAAGTATACCCATAACAGAAATATAGTTCTCAAAAGTTCTTTTTACCTTTTTATGCCTCTCTTGAGTTCTGTGTTTGGAGATCAAATTTTTGTTCAGTTCTGGTCTTTTCATCAGAAATAGGTGAAATTAACCTATATCATTGAATGTCCATCTTCTTCCCTGAAAGATAATGCTCATTTTAGCTGGATAGTTTATTCTTGGCTATAATCCCAGTTCCTTTGCTTTTCAGAATATCAGATTCCAGGCCCTTCAATCTTTTAAGGTGGAAGCTGCTAGGTCTTGGGTGATCCTAACTGTGGCCCCTTGATATTTAAATTGTTTCTTTCTGGCTGCTTGCAATATCTTTTCCTTGGTATGATATTTTCTTCCCTTACCTTTTTTTAGCTCCTTTTGCAATTGACCAATTAAATGTTTTTGTTCATTAGATTCTTTTTCCATTTTTCCATTCCTTCTTGCAATGCTCTCATTTCATTTCCCCATTTTTCTTCTAACTCTCTTTTAAGATCTTTTATACATTCTTCAAAGAAAGTTTTGTGAAATGGGACCAGCTCATTTCTCTCTTTGGGGCTTCTTCTGGAGTTGCTTTGCCTTTAGAAACCTCAGTGTGTTCTCTCTCTCCATAAAAGCTGTCTATGGTGAGAGTTCTTTTTTGTTTTTTACTCATTTTTAAAGGCTTGAGGTCTGTTCAATGCAAAGGAGCTACAGCTGCTTTAATTTGCCCTGGGGCAGTTCTGCTGATTGATTTCCAGTGATGGGTAATGGTGGCTAGATCTTGTGTTCTTCGAGGGCTCAGTGGTTTATAATTTGCTTTTAGTAGCAAATCTGCCAAGCCACCTGCTTGCAACCCAGACAGAGTGACCCAAGAGACTCACAGAATATTTCCAAGTGCACGAAAGGTATATCTCTCTGACTCACCATTTCAACTCCTTGTCTCTTCTCCCTCTCCATGCTGCCATCTCGGCTCCACAGACTGTCCCCCTGCCTCATTGAAACAGACTTGTTCTCCAAGGTATCTTCTTCTGGGAATTGTTGTACTCCAAATATTTGTGGATTCTTTGACTTCAAAACCAGTTTAGAGGATTAATCTGCTGTTGGTTTGAGAGAAGGTTAGAGGAGTTTACAGAGAGTCATTTCTGCTCTCTGCTGTCTTGGCTCTGCCCTGGGAAGTTAGGGATTCTTCTTTTGATATGGATTAACTTGCATGGCCTTTCCCAACCCTGAGATTCTGTGGAAAAGCCTTTATTGGACATCTACTGTATGCTCAGCTCTGCCTTGGACTATATTGGGAGTGAAATAGGAAAGAGAAAAGACTGGGAGTGAAATAGGAAAGAGAAAAGACCCAATATTTGCCCTCATGAACTTCACAGTCTACCTGGGGACACAAGACACACAAAGAAGAAAGAAAACATGGTGAGCATGTAATTATGTGCTAAGCAATGTGGTCAGGATTCATTTGGGATAAACACTATGCAAGTTTAGAGGAAAGAAAGGGCAATATGGACTGTGCTGGGTTGGCAAAAGTCAAGGCTTGAGATATGGCTTGAAATATGAATTGGGTTTATAGAGGGAGATCTTTAAGTAATCATCAATCTTTTCTTTTACTCATATACTGCAACTAGATTTGGGTCTGAGTCAATAAATAAAGATCAGAGAATGAGAGCAAAAGTCAACTTTGAAGGAAGAGGTCTAGCCCTTTGGGAGATGGATCAATTGGAGAGTTTTTCTCTTTCTGAAGTAGTTCATATTCAATCTTACTTTGGTGTCTTTGCAGCATGGAGGTGATTCTGGATTTTGAAAATCATTTCAGCAAAAGACAATCTCTGGCCAGTCTTGCCAAGTCTCAAGTCTGGGACTAGTAATGGATTTCATGCTTCAAAGACTAGCCAGGCTAAGAGGAAAGAGACTCATCTCCATGAATTTGGCTACAACTTAAGGAATTTTCTCAACCACAACTCATGAAAACCTCTGCTGGATTTTGGAAGAGTTATGACTTATATTGGCAGGAAGAATAGCTAAATCCATGAAAAATGGATGCTTGAACTATGGATTATATTCAGTGTTCAGTGCCCCATGACATAGATAATAAGTCCTTCCCTTGTTCCAGTCTCTCACTGAAAAGCTCTGCTTTGAGATGCCTAATCTTGATGTAATAGGACTCTGTATCCCGCTGATGTTAGTGGGTGGAGTGGGGCTGGGTTAGAAAAACCTAAATCTCAACCCCTCCCAGCCACTGGGAAATTTTCTAAAATTCTCCCCACTCTCCTACCTGGTTCCCATGGAAAACTCCCACCTCCAATTGATCTGGGAATCAGTTTGGCCTGGACCATTATTCTTTATTGACTTGGAAATTAGTCCTTTGAATCACTCCCTAGTCCCAAGCCATAGAAAGCTAAATAAAATAAAAATTTGTACCCCAATCTTTGCTATCTTCCTAATCATGAAGGGGCCCATGAGAGAAAGAGTTGCTCAGTGAAAATAAATCTTGCTTGGAGACTGGGACTGTGAATTCTTTTGCAAAACCTGTGACACTAGCCTGGGGACCTCACACTTCAAAAATCCTATTAGTCAAGTTCAAGTCTTTCTCTTGGGCCAGCTGACCTAGGGTCTTTACAAAAGAGATAACCTCTGAGATAAGCTGTGTGAAGGTTCAAGAAACGTTTTGGACCTGCTCTTTTCTGAATACTATGAATATTTGTTTGAACTATGACTATACAATACCATACTGGCAAATGAATGATGTGGAATTATAACAATCAATCTTGGCCCAGAAATGAGATGGAAAAAACCTGTCTGTTTCCTTCTTTATATAAGTAGAGGATGCAGAACATTGCACCTACTATTAGAGATGATGAGCCAAAACACTCTTTTCTCTCTGTCTCTCTATCTCTTTTTCCTTCTGTCTTTGTCTGTCTATCTCTTTCTTTGCTACAAGCTATGACTTTCTGAGAAAGGTTGAAGGGGGATAATATATTTGGAAATGAAAGTGATGTAAAACAAAAAGCTCTTGATAAGTCATTTAAAATGGTATTTTATCCTTTTGATGTATAGGAATTAAAGGAAACTTTGGAAGTTCTGATAGGGAGTATCCAATTGATGAGTCAAGTGTATGGATTTTGAAACTCCTTGTTTCTTTTTCTTTTGCCCTTAAAATATAGTATCTGTTCCAATCAATTGAAAAAATATTAAGTGCTCATGTGTAGGCCAAGTGAATATAATAAAAATCACAATACTACCTAAATAATCTACTTACTTGTTGCCATACCAATCAAACTCCCAAGAACTTATTTTACATATCTAGAAAAAATAATAACAAAGTTCATCTGGAAGAACAAAAGGTTAAGAATGTCAAGAGAATTAATGAAAAAATGTCATTGAAGATGACCCAGCTATACCAGTTCTAAAACTATTTTATAAAGCAGTGGTCATCAAAACCATTTGGTACTGGCTAAGAAATAGACTAGTCAATCAGTGGAATAGATTTGTTCACAAGACAAAATAGTCAATGATTATAGTACTCTAGTGTTTGACAAACCCAAAGACCCCAGTTTTTGGGATAAGAACTCACAATTTGACAAAAATTGCTGGGCAAATTGGAAACTAGTATGGCAGAAACTAGACACTGACTCACACCTAACACTGTATACTAAAATAAGGTCGAAATGGGTTCATGATTTAGACATAAAGAGTGTAAGCAAATTAGAAGAATATAGAATAGTTTACCTCTAAGATCTGTGGAGAAGGAAGGAATTTGTGATCAAAGAAGAAATGGAACTCATTATTGAACATAAAATAGATAATTTTGATTATATTAAATTAAAATTTTTTTTGTACAAACAAAACTAATGCAGACAAGATTAGAAGGGAAGCAATAAACCGGGAAAACATTTTTACATCCAAGGGTTCTGATAAAGGCCTCATTTCTAAAATATATGGAGAATTGACTCAAATTTATAAGAATTCAAGCTCCAATTGATAAATGGTCAAAGGGTATGAACAGATAATTTTCAGATGAAGAAATTGAAACCATTTCTAGTCATATGAAAAGGTTCTCTAAATCTCTTGATCAAACATCTCTGAGGTACCACTACACACCTCCCAAATTGGCTAAGATGACAGAAAAAGATAATGATGAATGTTGGAGAGGACACTGATGCATTGTTGGTGGAGTTGTGAAGTGATCCAAAAATGTGGAGAGCAGTTTGAAACTATGCCCACAGGGTTATCAAACTGTGCATATCCTTTGATCCAGTAGTGTTTCTACTGGATATAGCCCAAAGAGATCTTAGAGGAGGGAAAGGAACCCAAATGTACAAAAATGTTTGTGGCAGATCTTTTTGTAGTGGTGAGAAACTAGAAACTGAGTGTATGCCCATCAAGTTGAAAAATTATCAAATAAGTCATGGTATTTGAATCTTCTGGAATATTATTGTTCTATAAGAAACAATCAGCAAGATGATATCAGAAAGGCCTGGAGAGACTTACATGAACTGATGCTGAGTGAAACAAGCAGAACCAGGAGATCATTATACACGACAACAACGAGGTTATACAATGATTCTGATAGATGTAGCTCTTTTCAACAATGAGATGATTCAGACCAGTTCCAATGATCTTGTGATGAATGAAGAGAGCCATCTACATCCAGAGAGAGAACTGTGGGAATTGTGGGCAGGTCCAACATAGCATTTTCACTCTTTTTGTTGTGGTTTGCTTGAATTTTATTTTCTTCTTTTTTTCTCTTTGATCTGATTTTTCTTGTGTAGCAAGATAATTGAATAAATATGTATGGCTCTATTGGAATTAACATATTTCTATCATGTTTACCATATCTTGAATTACCATCTAGGGAAGGGGGTGGGGGAAACAGAGGGAAATTGGAACACAAGGTTTTGCAAGGGTCAATGTTGAAAAATTATCCTTGCATATGTTTTGAAAACAAAAAACTTCAATAAGAAAAAAAGAAATAATATGTATATACTATTTGAGGGAGAGCGAGAGCAAGAGCAAGTGGAGACAGAGACAGAGACAGAGACAGAGTTTGAAAAAGAAATGTTTCTACCTGCCATGTCAGCAGGCAGAAAATTTTGTGAATACAAATTCAAAATTTCCAGAAGCAGGAGCCTATGTGTTCTTCTGGAGGATCTGGCCCAATGTGTAAATTAGTCACAGATTTGAATCAGGTGCAAAGAATGAGTGATGTGGGATCATTGTCCCTCAGGTGAGATTGAACTGGTGACCAAGAACTTGACGCTTTTGAAATTCCCATAGATTAGAGTAGGAAAGGTGGCCACTTTCTACCTTCAAATTTCTCCTTGATTTCTCTTGATTCATCTGGGCCTGGAGTTGAGTCCCATACAATCTCATTCTCTCTTGTCCCCTTCTCTCCTTCTCCCCGTTTCACGACCTGAATATGTGAGAGACAGCTCAGGACAAGGTTGGACAGAGGCTCCAGGCTAAAGCGAGCGCTTGATTGATTTATTTCCATGTTCTTCTATGTCCAAATAAACTATGTGGCCACAGTAAATTGAGGGACCAAGTGCTAGGAATGTCAGAGGTTGTTCAGACTAAAAGAGGAAATCCCAGATGCGAGTGTGGGTAGAGCCACAAATTTTTCTATTAAAAAAACCCTCTGGAATAAATTTTACATTATAATTTTATATTTCAATTTTATCCCGCTAGCTTGAATTCAAAATCCACCCAACGTTTCAGCAAGTACCCAAATGGCTAGGCAATGGTGGAAAGGGGAGTTGTCTGAGTGTTCTTGGGTCGAGCCCTACCTGATGCCAATGGGGTAAATGCAGCTTTTAAGGATAATTCCTCCAGGGATCAGAGAAATGCTGGCAGTTGAGTGAAGTGTGACCTTCTGGGCAATCCATATGTTACGCTTCCTGTTTTCATAGTTTATATAGTGACATGATGACTCTTTGTATGCTCAAGCAAGATGGCATATGTTCTTGTGTGAGTTGCTGCCCAGTCACAAGGGATAGCCATAAAGTGTCACATGCAGCCCTTGGTTATCATTTTTTTTTTTACCTTGTGCAACTTTAGATAAGTCATTTAATTTCTCTTTAACAGGTTCCTCGTCTATTGTAATAGCATAACTTTTGGAAATGCTTTTCTTAGTGGAATAAGAGCAGCAGCAACATACATTTGACACATAGTAGGGCTATTTTTCATTTCTTATGGCAAAACTGTCCTTTCATATCTTTTATAAGGCTCAGCTAAATTAAATGGCTCTCTACAGTCTATAAAACGAGAGGGTTGAGTCAGATGACAGGTAAGTTCTTTTCCATCTCTAGATTCAGGATCCTCTAATCCCTCTCTACTTCTGTCCCCCAAGCCTTGACCCCCATCTCCTTATGCCCTGCCATAAAATGCAGAAACCCTTCCTCAATCAATCCCATCCAATTCTGAATCTTGCCTTTTTCTTCCCATCTTCAAACAAAGGAATCAGATTACAGAATTATTGGGGTTTGTTTGAACCTATTTGCTGGGAAAGGGCTTTGGAGTGTGTGTGTGTGTGTGTGTGTGTGTGTGTGTGTGTGTGTGTGTGTATGTCTAATGGGAGGGTATCTGATTTTCTTCTTTTGCTCTCTCTCCTCCTGCTCCTGTGATTTCCACACCTTCATAATTCCAGTTCTGAAGAGATAATTTGCACGAGATCAGCCCCTGAACTGATCCTTAGGGACTCCCTGGTCTAATGGGGAGACCCGATTTCCATCCTCAGGGACCCTTCCTCTACTTGAGGAGAGAACAAAAGCAGAAAGAACGTCAGAAAATCCCTCAAATAGAAGGATGGAACCAGCGTGGCAGAGAGCGGGCTCCACTCTATCTCTGTCAGAAGCATCAGTTGGGGGACTTGACTCAGTGCTGGGGAATCCCCGATTGGTTAGAATGGGATTTAGGGTGGCTGCATTAATGGATGAAGAGTTGAGGTAGGTCCATTAAAGGCCAGAAGTATAGTTCTGGAGAAGGCTGGACCCGTCTGAGCACAGGCTGCAGATAAGGTTTGTGGGCAGGGCAGAGTAACAGTCATGGATGTGGATGTGGATGTAGATGTGACTATGTTTGTGGGTGTGCAGTGCACGCACATGTGTGCATGTTTGTGAGGCTGTTTCAGGGCTGTTCTTGGGGTTAGCCTCCGGACCTAGTCTTGCTCCCAGCAGCAGACTGACCGCCTCCAGACTCCCAGCCCCTCCCCATCCCCACAGCTTCAGCTCCCACCTCACCCCAGAACACAAAGCAGGTGGCAATCTTCCCTTGTCTCCCCTCCCGCCCCAGCCCTTGCCCCAGACTGTCTGGGCCCCAGATGTGGCCTTGGTTTACGAGATTGTTCTGAGATCCCCTTCTTGGCCAAATGCTACTTCAGCCGTGCCCGTGACCCAGAGCATCCCCTCGTCTACTTCTCTAGTCATCAGGAGGGGGAGACGCTGGTCATTTCCCACCTCCCACCTTTGGCCCAGGCTAATCCCGAATTAATGGTGGGGCCATGTGTCGGCTGCCAGCCAAGAATATCCTGCATATTTTGGCCCGACTGTCCCCGGAGCCTGTTAGAGGGGCATGAATCACTGACCGAACTTGCCAAGTGCTCACTTGGGACATGTTGGAAGCCCAGGCCTGTGCTCGGAGCACAGGGGGAGGTGGTGGGAAGGGAGCTGGCTCTAAGGACAGGATGGACACAAATAGTCTTTTGAGCCTCATCCTGTCTGGGGTGGGGGATTTGACAGACCCTTTTCTGGCGTGGAAACAGTGTTATGACAAAATCACACAATATTAGAATAATAGAATCATAGAATATGAGAACTGAACTAGGAGCCGTCCCATAGTTCCACATCCTCACTTGGCAGAGGGAGAAACTGAGTCTCAGAAAAGGGAAGTGACCTGTTTGAGGAATGTCCAGTCCAATGTATTTTCCTTTGGACCTTACTGTTAGTTTCTCTTTTTAGCCATCTTCCTCCTCACTCCCTCCACTCTATACCAAACTTTCCTGTCCTGAATCAACTGCAAGGAGAAGAGGGTCAGTGTAAGATAGATCTCAAGTCAACTCACTGAAGCTGTGATGCTGAGACATTGACTGTACACCAGGAAGAGCTCACACTCCTAATTATAGAACCGGATTGGGATCTCAGATCTGACTCTTGTTTCCTATATGACTGTGAGCATCCCCCATGAGCTTTAGTTTCCTCACCTACAAAATAAAGAGGGTTGAACTAGGGGATCTCTATGATCCCTAAATCCTTCACTCCTCTTCTCCCAGTTATAAGCCATGGGAGCAACTCTACACTGAAGTAGAGTTTTTGTAGGGATTGGGAAGGATCTTTTACCTTGCTCTGAAGTATCTGTGAAGATATCCTCCCTTCCATAGGTGAACAGAATGTGAATCACACTTTCCTTTATAATAATTTGAAGTCATGAATAGATATATTATGGGATAAAAGGCTTGGAAATCTCTGAGACTTTCTTGCTACATGTGTGTGTGTGAATGTTATGATTTGAAGAAGTAAATGGAGGCAAGTTAATATGGCAGACACATGGACACATTGCTAAGATGGAGACATTATGGGCTTTGTTGGCTTTTGAAAGAGTCAACAATCCAAGGTAAATAAAGCTGTCTTAGAAAAGAAAATTGAACAATCCGCAAGTGAACTCCCAAAGCAAAAATCTCAAAACAGATGGATCTACAAGTGAATTCTACCAAATGTTTAAAGGAAAATGAGTTTCAAAACAACATAAATTTGGAAAAATAGGTAAAGAAATTGTCCTATCAAATTATGTTACCTAGACCAGGGAGGGAAAGAACAGAGAAAGAAAACTAGAGACCAGTTTCCATAGCGAATATTGACACAAAATTTTTAAACAAAGGAATAGCAAGGAGATCACAATACATCACGAAGATCATACACTGTGAGCAGGATGGATTGACGCCAGGAAGGCAGGACTGGCTCGATATTGGAAAACTCCGTGGAATCAGAGGTCTTCAAGATCCCCTTGTAATCCATCAATAAGCATTTATCCAAGTTCCTACCGTGTGTTAGACATGAGAATTAAAAGGCACAATTGAAGCAATCCCCCTCATCAAGGCATTTACATTGTGGAGAACATATACACGTATAAGGATGGGGGGGAACTGCTCCCGGGGTTTCATTGATAGAGGGAACCCTCAGAGGAAGAAATTCCTTCCTGGCCCCAGTTCGGTCATCAGCTTCTCAGCGATTTGAGTTTTACAGCATTTGTGAACTCTGAGGCAGCGAGTGACTTTCTCAGGATTGTATTTGATGCTCTGTATCCGATAGGGGACCTGAATCTTCCTGATTCTCAGACCATGTACTTTACCTACACATACAAAATAATACAGAGTCATTTCTGGTGACAGGAAGTTGGTAACCAGCGGCAGAGGAGGTGAGTGCAGGCTGGCTCATGGGCCGGACAATCTGGTACAGAGGAAAAAATGCTGGCTTTGCCACGACAGTGATCCCTTGTGTAGCATTTTGAGGTTTGTGAAGACTTGTTTGTCTCTTTTGATCCTCATCACAACCTTGTCACCTACGTGCTTTTATTACCCCCATCTTACAGATTATAAAACCAAGGCCCTGAGCCCAGGATGACACAACTAGTCAGAGGGAGAATTTGAACTCTTGTCTCCCAATACCTGGAGAAAGAAAGAAAGAAAGAAAGAAAGAAAGAAAGAAAAAGAAAGAAAGAAAGAAAGAAAGAAAGAAAGAGAAAAAAGAAAGAAAAGAAAGAAAAAGAAAGAAAGAAAGAGAAAGAAAAGAAAGAGAGAAAGAAAGAGAGAGAGAGAAAGAGAGAGAGAGAGAGAGAGAGAGAAGGAAGGGAGGGAGAGAGGGCTGAAGGGAGGAAAGGAGGAAGATATTTCCTAAGTGTTTCCTAAGTGCTAGCACCTGGGAGATGCATCTTGCAGATGTCAGTCCCTGGCCTCGAGGAGCTTATATTCCAGTGGGACAGACAGCATTCGTGCAGAGCGGTCATTAAGGAAGGGCGGTCAGAGTGTGGGGGTGAGCAGGACCATAGACCAGGTAGTCGTTGCCCTTTCCAGGTATGTTAATGGCTCCCAGACTCCCACGAGGGCAGAGTCCAGCGTTTCCCTGGCCCAGCATCCCATCTCCCAACCCCGTCTCTTCCTGAGGGGACGCCTCTCCTTCTGGGGACACTGTTGGATAACTCTCATTATTGGGGCTTTTTCCCTACGTGGGGCCCAGATCTCGGGGCCCCTTTTCTATTTCTGCCCGGGATCCAGTCGAGCGCCTGGTCAGCCTCCAGAGCCCTGTTCCATCTTCCTAGCTGAACGCTCCCGTCTCTTACCCCTCCTGGCTTTTCTTCTGGACCGGGCCCCAGCTTGTCAGCATCCTTCCTAAAATGTGGTGGCCAGACCCGGGCTCGATGCTCCGGCCGCGGTCTGACCACATGCAATCCCTCGGAGCCAGCGCACATTTGGCCCGGCTCCTCGGCTCCCCCTCCCGGGGCCCCCCGCTTTTGATGTGATTCAAGGTCTCCCATCCAGCGCTCATTAGAGCATTCTTTGTGGACCTCCTTCACTTGCCTCCCAGGGCAAGGCCTCTGGCTCCAGCTGTTGGGGGCTGCCCTGCGGGCAGAGGCTGCGTCTGTGGCTCTGCTGGGGAGGCTGGGGACCCCCAGAGACCCTTCCTCAGCAGGGCCGGGCAGGATGGAGGGGAGGCTGACCCTGAGCAGAGAGAGGCTTTGGCAAGGGGCCCCGTCATGGCAGGGCGAGCCCTGGAGGTCACGAGCTCCCCATCACTGGCCGGAGATCTCAGGGCCAGCCCCAGTCACAACTTGTCCTGAGGGTAGCAGAGGTGCTCCCCGTCCGGGGAAGAGATGGGATCAGAGCGATTCCTGGACCATCTGGTCCGGCCGCCATTTTGCAGATGAAGAGACAGGACTGGGAAGGTTAAGAGACTTCTCTAGAGTCAGACAGACAAACACCAGAGAAAGGTTTGAATCCCCAGAGCCGGGCGCTGAGTGACCTTTAAGGCCGGGACATCCCGGCGTGAGACCCAGGAGGGATCCTCGGGCCCGTCTGGCGAAGAGCAGAAAATGGGAGCCCAGAAAGGTCAATGAGGACTCCTCTGGAGCCCAGGTGGGACGCGTCAGAGGCGCGGGCTCAGGGCGCTGACCCTCCAGCATTCTCTGCATTCCTCCCCAGTGGCTCTGTCCAGCTCTAAGCCTCGGAGCCGGGGAGAGTGCGACTGGGCAGGGATCGTCCTGACTCCGCCGTCCCACCTGGCTCCTCATCCCCACGGGGGCCTAACTCCGCTGGGGGCTGGTGGAGGGTCAGCGGGGCCTGCTCCCGGGGAGCCGGGGTGGACGGCACTTTGTTTGTTCTCCTGGAGGGCTGTGACATCGGGACCTGAGAGAGAGTTGGATTTCAGTGAGGGGATGGGCAAGGTCTCCTGCCTCCCTGTCCCCTCCAGAGCCAGCTGGGCCCAGTGGGAGACATGGATCCGGAAGACCAGAGATGGTCCTGGATGCAATGGGAGACCTCGGCCCTTCAAACTCAGGTCTCCAACAGGTCTCTGTCGACCGAGGCAACACCCATTCAGGGATTAAGGCTAGGGAGCAACTGAGGAAAAGAAGCTCCTCTTTAGTCTTGTCCAAAAAAATCTAAATAAAGAAATGAATGAATGAACGAACGAATCTGGGAGGGAAAGACTCTCAGGGTGTCCGGCCAAAGCCAAAATGATTGTTATTTACATTCAATCTGAGTCGGTCAGGACCCAAACAACCACCAGATGGGGCTTGGCCTGGGACCTGTTGGGGGCCAATCAGAGTCAGGTTGGTTTGGGTTTAAGGCAAGTCCTTCAAAAAGCAATCTAGCCAGTAAACCCCGAGGTATCTTGGGAGGGTTCAGAGGTGCAAGAGAGAAAAAAAGCTTTTAGGGTAGAGGGAAGACAGGGAAGAAGGGAAGGAGGGAAGGAAGGAAGGAAGGAAAGAAAGAAGGAAGGAAGGAAGGAAGGAAGGAAGGAAGGAAGGAAGGAAGGAAGGAAGGAAGAAGGAAGGAAGAAGGGAGGGAGGGAGGGAGGGAAGGAGGAAAGGGAGAAAGGAAGGAGGGAGGGCAGAAGAAAGAAGGGAGGAAGGAAGGAAAGAAGGAGGGCAGAAAGGAAGAGAGGGAGGGAAAGAAAGAAGGAAGGGGAGGAAGAAGGGGAAAGTCTTCTAACTTACAGCCAGCATATAGAGTTTGGAAGGCAAGGAGGACTTTGGCTTGGGCAGAAGATGTGATTTGGAGAGGAAGGGAGGATGGAGAACCAACCAACTGGCAGAGGCTCTTGAGAGAAACACAAGAGGACCTGGTTTCTAATCCCATTCTGATCCTCAGGACCTGCCTAACTGATTTACTGTCCTTTGGATCTCGGGGATGACTTCTGAGGTCCCTTCCATCTCCTGAACTATGATCTGGTCAACCTGCTACTTGTGTGACCTTCACCCCGGCCTCAGTTTCCTCATCTGTACAATGAGGAGGATGGACATAGATGGTCCCCGGGGTCCCTTTGAGGACCCTAAGGCCCGGGGGAACAGTAGCACAGGAGATCTCTTCCCCTTATCAGGAACCTCACCAGCTAGTCCCGCTGAGCAGGTTCAGATGCTCCAGAAGACCTGGCCTGGCCCCTGTGACCCAGCCTTGGGAAAACAGAAGGGAACGGAGGGGAGAGAAGGAGAGGGATGTCGTTTGTGCAATCTGTCTTAAATGTGTTTGCAATAACAGAGAAATGGGGAAAAAATGTTAATTTAATTTTTATAGCGCCCGGGGGAGCGCCGCCATCGTTCTGGGCTCGCTGGCGTTCCAGCAGTTGGGTCAGCGCAGCTGCTAGACCTTCTGGGGCTGCTGTGGGAGTGGTCTGGAGCGGGCCTGCAGACCCGCCACCCCCGCCAGCCTGTCACTGTGTCCGTCAGCTCTTGGGAGCCTTGTGGGGACATGTGCGTTCTAACTGCGAGCTGCGGGGTGGGCGTGCTGACACATTAGTGGGGATTAGCACCCATGGGCACTGCCCCCAAGGAGAGGCTCCACAAGGGCCTTTTGAGGAAAAGAGGCAAGAAATTATTGAGTGTGAGGGGGATCGATCCAGGGGGCCCCACATCAGGGATGGGGGTTCTGCTAAGGGTACTCCAAGGAGGAAGGGGGATTCTTGGGCCCCCTCTGCTCCCGTCACAGTCATCCCCAAGGGGAGCCCTCCTAGGAGGGCCTGGGACTCCCGGCCTGGAACTTCGAGCCTCGGCAGACGGCTTTGAGAGGCCACAGGTGATCAGAGGGAAGGACCCCCACCTAGGGACCCCAGGACCGGCTCCCAAGTCCAGTTGTGCCATGGGGCTCATTCTCTGTCTCTCCAGGTCCCCGAGCTTCCCTGGCATGAATTTCCCATCTCCAAAGTGCCCTTGGAGCAGAACTAAGTCCCCCCAAAGTCCCTTCTGCCTCTCAGTCTGATCACACAGTGGAGAGCGAGCCTCCGTTTTCCAGCCTTCACCTCCTCAGCACCTCGAAAGGCCCCTTGACTGATCTTTTCTCTCCAGCCTCTAAGAACCTTTCCAAGCCTTGGCCCCGTGAGGGGAGGCATCTGGGGTGAAGGAAACTTGGGTTCCCAGGCTCTGTGTGAACAAACAGCTGGGGGCCCAAGTGCACAGACCAGCGTTCAAACCCAGCCTCGGACACTTCCAAAGTCACTTCACTCTGTTTGCCTCAGTTTCCTCATCTGTAAAATAAGCTGGAGAAGGAAATGGCCAAACACTAAGGTGTCTTTGCTGAGAAAACCTCAAGTGGGACCGTGGAGAGTCGGACCTGACTAAACAACAACAGGTACTATTATTATCCTATTTTACAGATAAAGAAACTGAGGTTGTGACTTGTCCGTGGTCACACAGCTAGTGCGTCCAAGGCTGGAACACTAGAAACTCAGACAACTCACTTCTTTCTGAGCCTCAGTTTCCTGACTTGTACTAATGACATTCATTGTGTCTCAGATGATGCTTTAAGGCACTTCCAACCATCCTTTCCTGAATGGGGCGGGGGGATAACCACCCATAAGCTGGGAGTTCTTCTGTCCTAGCACTCCCTCCTGTGTCCTCTGTGCGAGTGGGCAAACATCGATATTTGGAGAAAGGAATACTTGGGATCAAATATGCCCTGATACTTACTAGTTAAGTACCCTGATGCCTCTAAGTCTTGGTTTCCTCATCTGTAAAATGGGGACAATAATAATATCCCCCCCACCAGAACTGTGAGGATCAAATGAGATATATTTGGAAAGCGTTCTGCAAACCTAAAGGAGCTCTATAAATATCAGCTCTTACCATGATTATTATTCTGGAGCCGTGGGAATTTGACTAGGCAGGAAATATATAAATCCCCAAAGACGGGGGAGTCTTGAGTACCGAGGTTAAGGAGAAATTTAGACAAAGTGGGGAGTCACATCATAGGTGGGATCACGATCTGGCTCGGAGCACTCCCACGCTGGGGGCCGGGGACCCCCGTTCTCCTTTCTCTCTCATTCCTACGTTCTCAGGGGGGGGGCAGATGGTGTCAGTCATGCTCCCGGGCATCCCAGATCTAAGGGTGAAAGGGAGCTCACGAGAGACCAGGTCCAACTACCTGGCGTTACAAATGAGGAGAAAAGACCTAGAAAAATGAACTGATTTGTCAGTGGTTGCAGAGTAAATGTCAGTCAAGATTCTAACTCAGGTCCTCTGACTCCAAATGCAGCATCGATCACTCTGGACCAGACTGGCTCCATCATCCTTAGAGGCAAGAAACAAAGGACACGGTCTACCTTGTTCTCAGGATGAATGTTCTCATTTCCTTCTGTGCCAGGGTCCTCCGACCTCTGACTGCCAGGGTCCCATGACCTCTGACTGCCAGGGTCCTCTGACTGCCAGGGTCCCGGGACTTCTGATGCTTTCATTCCAGAGAGCAAAAGGAAAATTTAAGAAGTTGTTCCCAAGGACACAGCTGTGACTAATTGGGTGACACAGATCCATCCCTCCCTCTAGTTTCTGTTCCTAAGACTTCAGGCAGTTCACAGCCAAGATTTCCCTGGGAACTCCCGTGAGCCAGAGAAAAATAACTAAGACCCACAGGTAAAGCCCCTCGGAAACACCTGGTCCCACCTTCCCAGCTGCACCGGCCCCTCGGTTACAGATGGAGCCATTTTCCTGACTGACCCACAAGCAGGCAGTGATTCACTATGTAGATCACGAGCCCCATGAGCCCCCACTAGTGTGCTTCCCTTTAGGAATCAGTCGGTACATTCAGTCAGCTCTTAGCAAAGGCTAGAGTGGCGGAGAAAGAAGAGCCACATAAATCACTCCTCCCACAAACTGTGACCTGTTCTACCCCAATCTGTGCCGGGTTCCTGTAGAGAACTTAGCCGCGTGTGGAGAAGGCAGCTTAGAACTTGTGGTACCCCGAGGTCTGGAAGACTTCTCCACAGTCCCATGGTGGGCGCGGTGTCCGGTAGGGGGGCTGCTCAAGCCCAGAAGTGCATTTTTCCTGAGAGCTCTTATACAGAGTCCCCTAAGGCCTCTTCTTCTCTAAACCCAACCCTCTATTGCCAGGGACATGATCCTGGTCACTATTTCTTCTACTGATTCTCTCTCTTAAGCTTTAATTGCTGGATATTTTACATTTTTTCTATTAATCCCAAGGGTTGTGACTAATTCTTTTAGCGGGTCACTAGATGCTTCCTATGTGATGTCATTTGTCATTATTCAGTGACTGAAGTTCTATCATCCTTAAATTGATTAAAGAACTTAATTGCACCATATTGTGGTTGGATATAGGACAACTCCCTTATATTCCTTCACTTTTTGTGATTATTCTGTACTTCAGAAACTGCAAGTGACAGAGAATCTTACATCCTCTCTGTTATACATCGTCGCATGGGGAAAGCATGTTAGTGACTGCCCAAGGATCAAATGACCATCTCGCCCTCACTCCCAAACCAAAAGTTCCTTTCTTGTCCCCCATTTCCCTACATTTCCCCCCCTGTTAGGTTCTAGGCTCCTGAGAGCATCTTGGGAAGAATTCTCCAAATTCCCAGATCAGGCTCTTTATTTTTATTTATTTATTTATGTAAAACTTTTAGCTTTCAAAACACATGCACAGATAATCTTCAGCATTCACCCTTGCAAAACCTTGTGTCCCCCAATTTTTTTCTCCCTTCCTTCCTCCCATTTTCTCTCCAAGATGTCAAATAATCTTAAACCGTGCGATTCTTCCATACAGATCTCCACAGTTATCTTGCTGCACAAGAAAAATCTAATCAAAAAGGAAAAAAAATGAGAAAGGAAACAAAATGCAAACAAACGACCACAAAAAGTGAAAATCCTATGTTGTGTGATCCACCCTCAGTCCCCAGTCCCTCTCTGGGGGCCGATGGTCTCTCCATCACGACCATTGGGACTGGCCTGAATCCCCTCGCTGTTGACAAGAACCACGTCCACCAGAATTGATCATTGCACAGTCTTCTTGTTGCCGTGTACGGTGATCCCCTGGTCCTGCTCACTTCCCTCAGCCTCAGTTCCTGTGAGTCTCTCTGGCCTCTCTGAATCCTCCCGCTGGTCGTTTCCTACAGAACAATAATATTCCCTCACATCCCTATCCCCTTACTCATTGTGCCGTCCTCCCTGACGGCGTCCCCTCAGTGTCCTCCCTTGGCCACCACACGAGGGGCCGCCAAGCTTCACACGTGTGGGTCCTTTTCTTTCTTACAATCTCTTTGGGACGCCGTAGGGAGGTGACTGAATCACAGTCTGATGGCCCCTTGGGCGGAGTCCCAGAGTGCTCCCCAGAACGGCTGCCTCGGCTCACACTCCTCCTCTTCTGCCTTTTTAAAGCATGGACTTAGAACCTGATGAAGACCGAGGGGACTTGATTAGTCGTTGCATCCAAGCCTTCCTTTTTAAAGGGCAGGAAATAACGGTCCTGGGGCTTGTCCAAAGTCATGCAGGTAATAAGCGTGGGATTTGAACCCAGGACCTCTGATTCCAAATCTGTTTCTCTTTCCACTCTATGCATGGCCTTGTCCCTTTGGAAATAGGGATGAGTGTCCTGAACTAGGTCTGCCCTCTTTTGGGGCCATTTGTTACCAGGAACAAGCCTTCACAAGGGGGTCCCACAGCTGGCTGCTGGGCTTTGGTTAAGGGAAGTTATCGGCCAGTGAGTTAGGGATGAGGAGGTGACCAGAGTTAAAATCAGTCTGGGAACAAGATCAGGGGGTTGGCCTGTGACTAGGAGGTCAGTCTGTGACTAGGGTAGGAGGTCAGTCTGTGAATAACATTAGAGGTCAGTCTGACTAGAGTTGGAGGTCAGTCTGTGACTAGGATAGGAGGTCAGTCTGTGACTAGGATAGGAGGTCAGTCTGTGACTAGGGTTGGAGGTCAGTCTGTGACTAGGGTCGGAGGTCAGTCTGTGATTAGGCTTGGAGGTCAGTCTGTGACTAGGGCTGGAGGTCAGTCTGTGAATAAGGTTAGAGGTCAGTCTGTGACTAAGGTTGGAGGTCAGTCTGTGACTAGAGTTGGAGGTCAGTCTGTGACTAGGGTCAGAGGTCAGTCTGTGACTAGGCTTGGAGGTCAGTCTGTGACTAGGGCTGGAGGTCAGTCTGTGAATAAGGTTAGAGGTCAGTCTGTGACTAAGGTTGGAGGTCAGTCTGTGACTAGAGTTGGAGGTCAGTCTGTGACTAGGGTCAGAGGTCAGTCTGTGACTAGAGTTGGAGGTCAGTCTGTGACTAGGGTCAGAGGTCAGTCTGTGACTAGGGTTGAAGGTCAGCCTGTGACTAGGGTTGAAGGTCAGCCTGTGACTAGGGTTGAAGGTCAGCTTGTGACTAGGGCTAGAGGTCAGTCTGTGACTAGGGTCAGAGGTCAGCCTGTGACTAGGGTTGGAGGTCAGCTTGTGACTAGGGTCAGAGGTCAGTCTGTGACTAGGTTCGGAGGTCAGTCTGTGACTAGGGTTGGAGGTCACTCTGTGACTAGGGCTGGAGGTCAGTCTGTGAATAAGGTTAGAGGTCAGTCTGTGACTAAGGTTGGAGGTCAGTCTGTGACTAGGGCTGGAGGTCAGTCTGTGACTAGGGTCAGAGGTCAGTCTGTGACTAGGGTTGGAGGTCAGTCTGTGACTAGAGTTGGAGGTCAGCCTGTGACTAGAGTCAGAGGTCAGCCTTGACTAGGGTTGGAGGTCAGTCTGTGGCCAGGCCTGGTACACAGTCTGTTACTGAGGTTAAAATTCTGAGTCTTGGTTAGCAGCTCGCTAGTAATTCTGACTAAGAGTCAGATGTGGCTGGGTTCGTGGGGTCGGCGTGCACTGGTCATCGGGGCGTCCGTTTGGGGAGATCCCAAGCCGACGTCCGGCTGCAGGCGGCCCGGGATCCCGGGTCAGGGCCTGGTGGTGGGGCCCTCAGGCCGGCTCCGTGGCCCCGCTCCCGGGAGCTGCACGTGGCCGGGGGAGGCCCCTCGCTGGGCTGCTGGCAGGGCCGGCCGACATTCCTCGTGACTGATTGTGCGCGGCCGACGGCTCGGGAGCCAAGGCCCGGACAGGTTTTTCGCGTTAGGGAGCTGGAAGCCTCTCTGGGCAGGGCCTGCACAGGCGGCTGCAGCTCGGGGCCTTGGCTGTGCGTGAGCTCATCTTACCCTTGGCAGCCCTCGGACCTCGAGGCAGGTTGGAAAATTTCACACTTGTTGTTGACCCTCCGGCCACGGCCTGTCCCTTGGGGGGGGGACGGGGAGCTGGGCCTCGGAGGCTGGGGGCTGTCCCCGATGACCCCCGGCCACCCCGCCCTGGCTGGGGTCTTCTCCAAGCTCAAGCTCGGGGTCTCTGCTGAAGACGCCCCTCGGAGCAGGCCTTAGAGCGAGCATCCATTGGGCTTCTCTGCTGTTCCACCCGATCAACAATCTCTGTCTTCTCCCTGCGCACAGACCCACTTCTTCCCCGTTCCCTCCCTTTACTCGTGCCGTTTTCCCCTCCTTGGAGCACTCTTTCTGCCCTCCGGAATCCTCCCCAGACGTGCTTCAGTTCAACAATTCAGACAAGCATTTATGGAGCACCTACTGTATGCTGGTCCCTGGTTAGCACTGAGATACAGAGATAAAAAATGGGACGATCCCTACCTCAGGACCCTCCTGCTGGAAGACCAGCTCACGTGCGTCCTCCATGTCCTAGTCTCCCTGCTCTGGTTTCTGAGCATTTACCGGACGCTCTGGACCGCATGGGGAAGACCTTCCTTCTTGGGGGCCTTTACATTTCTCTGACTGTTTACACCTTGTCCCTTCCCTCCCCCTCCCCCTGCTTCCCACAAGCCAGTGAGCTCCTTCCATAGGCTCATTTTCTGCATGGTTTTCCTCCTGACCCCTTTAGGGGTTTTCTTGGTCGGCCATTTCCTTCTCCGGCTCCCCTTACAGACGAGGAAATGGAGGCACACGGGGTGAAATGACTCGGCCGCTGGTGTCCGAGGCTGGATTTGAACTCCAGACTTCCGGCCCACGCTCTGTGCACTACGGCAGCCCGGCCGCTTTAAGCCCAGAGAAGGGGACCCACCGAACGAATCACAGGAAGCTTTGAAATCTCTTACTTTACAGAGAAAAAAAGGGGAGCAAATTTGCCCCAAGGTCATAGAGCGGCTGAGCTGAGATTTGAACTCAGTTTCCACGAGGGCCATGGCGAGCGGGCCTGGACTTCCCCATCATTGGAGTCGCCTCTCAGATATAGATGGAAAGAAAGCTGGATTTAAAGCCGAAGCACCCGCGCGGGCACTGGAGCCCTACTAAAACCAGCGTCACTTTGGGCAAGTTCTTTAACCTCCATCTGCAAAAGGGGCTGATTACGTGCTCTCCAAGGCTCCTTCCAGCTCCGGACAGGGACACTCTGATCCCACGCTCTTCCCTCGGGCCCGCGCTTGTTCTTCAGCTTTCTCCGCGGGGTGGGTTGACACAGCCCAGCCATGCACAAAGTGCCCGGGGCCTTCGTGACTAAGGTCCCTCGCCCTTCCGCTGGTCTGCTTACGCCTCCATGCCTTCGTCTGGGTGACTCTCCCTCCGCTCTCAGTGCTCCCCTTTGGGGTTCCCTCCTCACCAGGGCTTCCTCCATCCCCTTCCCCTCCTTGTTCTCCGCCCGGGCCTCTAGCAATTATAGAGAGCACATACGGGGAGCACCATCACCTTCCCTGTGCTTTGTGTCCGGTCCTAGAAGACGGGAGAATGTTCAGGTCTGTATTTTTGTGACCAGGTGCCCTGGGCCAGGGGGCAGAGACTGGGACACCTTCAAGGCTCGATGGGGACAGATCCTGGCTGTAAACAGGGAGTCACTGCATCTCTCTAGGACTGTAATAGAGAAGCTGACTTGCGTTAGTGGAGGGCATTTCCTCTCCCGGGAGTTCCCTATGCTGAAGAGACCAGAGGTAAACATTTTAAGGTTTTCAAAGCACTTTGTGTATGTTTTCTCAACTGACCCTCACAGCAACCTTGTGAGATGGGGGCTCTTATTATCCCCATTTTACAGATGAGGAAACTGAGGCAGACAGAAGATGGACTTGCCCTGGCCAAATCTGGCTCTTCTGAACATTAAGCACTGTTTACACTGTGTTACGTAACTGCCTAAAGTGCTGTGCTGCCCACCTGCCAAGTCTGCGACGGTGCAGAAGGAGAAAACACGGTTCCCGTTCTCAGCCTCGTTGGGGAGATGAGATTGCGCTCCTGCCCAAGGAGAGCACCCAGAAGCACTTGCGGCCAGATGGCCGAGTTATAAGACAGACACTCAAAGTTCTACTTGGATTCAGGAAGGGAGAGCCGCACATGGGTCGCAATAATCAGGGCAAGCTTCCTGGAAGAGGTGGTCCTTGGCCTGAGGCCCTGGCACGTCTGCTGCCCTAGCCCCAGACACCCTACAGAGAGCTCGTGCAATAGCTTCCTGCAGATGTTCAAGCTGGAGGAAAGAATCCTCACTTGCTGGGGGGGGGGGCTGCATTTATCCACTGTCCCCCCCCCATGGCACGACAACCACCCCTGCCCCTTCCCATCAGGCCTCGAGGGGCTGATGGCTGCGGGGAAGAGAGGCTGGGGGAGATGCGGCCTCGGGCCCCTGTGAGAAAAGGCTTGAACGGGCTCCTGTGTGAAGAAATGGGTCAGCCCGGCTGCCATATTCGGAGCCAGCTTTCTGTCCACTCTGACATACTGAACCATTTAGAATGAATTTCACGCTCAGTCCCCTAATTGAGAACATCTTCATGTTCGTTTGGAAAAACAGAGGTCTTGCTTCAGCCGCCTGAAATCAATTGGAAACAAAGCCTCCCTTCCCCCCAAGGTCCTTCGAGGAGAAAACAAGGGGAAGGAGAGCAGCCGAGGGGACCCAGCAGCCCCCTGGAGCCGCCCCCGGTGCCCAGGTGAGGACGCTTCCTCCCCGCCCCCGGCCGAGCCGCCTCCATTTTCTGGGTGGCCTTTGGCAAAATGAAACCGTGTGGAAGGTCTGGTCTCCACGGTCCCACAGGCTTTCCTCTGTTTGGTTTCCTCAGAGGGAAGCAAGAGGCAGCTCCAAGAGTTCGGTTCACTTGGGATAACTGGAATCTCAGGTTAATTTACTGAATGCTTGCCTTCTTCATGGGGTGTGGTCAAAGGTTAAACTTGTTCTGCATTCAAGGCCCTTGATTAATCAGAGGATCAAAGGTCCACAAAATAACAGATTTAGAGCAGGAACAGCTCTCAGAGGCTGTCTGTTGTCACCCACCACCTCCCACCCCTTTGGGGCCCAGGGAGATTTACCCAAGATCACATAATAGTTAGTAAGGTAGGATCTGAACCCATTCCAAGCTCGCCTCCTCCCACGCTCCTTTGAGAAGAACCCTCATTCAAGGGCCTCCTCACAAGACTCCTGCATTCTCCTCAGCTCAAAATCTTTCTGTTCCTATGTTATACCCCTCCCCAAATTCCTTGTAGGCCTAAACCCTAAGGTGTAGGACATGGCTTTGTCCATGGAAGAGATTCTAGAGTCCAGTCTAACCTCTTTGTTTTATAGAAGAGGAAACAGGAAGTGATTTCCTTCCCTCCCTACTCCAGCCCTCTGCTCTGTTTCACTTCTCTGGCTTCTTGGATAATAAAGAGGTAGAAAAGTTTTTTAAGCCATCTGCTCTCCCTCCCCCCGCTTTCTGATTGGGAAACTGAGGCACAGAGAAGTGAAGTGACTTGTCCGGGATAGCCATTAAGCATCTGAGGCAAAATTTGAACCCAGACCTGACTGACCACAAAGCCTATGCTTTCCCCCCTGGAAAGGTTGTTGTTTGTCCCATGACATCAGGGAGGGAGACGATACCATGACTTGCACATGTAGTGGATTTCAGAGGGGGGGAGCGGTCCCAAGTCACCAGCCTCATTCTCTCCTCCAGAGCCATCTGGGACCCAGGAGGACCAGAACCGGCCCTGAATGTGCCAGTCACCGAGGGGATCCATCGGAACCCGGAGGGACCAAAACAGCCGTGTCCCATTGGACTGAAAGAAAGATCTGGACTTTGTGAGCTGCTCAGATGGTACAGATCCAAGGCAGCTGTGAAATCTCTGTCCAGGAGCTCCCCAATGTTGTCTTTACCTCTCAGGAGAGCGCAGAAGGAAGGGCTCTGAGAGCCAGAGGATTTTACATGGGATCCTGGAGATGATAGGGATTTATCGAACCAGGAAGCCATAGGGTTCCACCTGACCTCCGGCAGCCTCTGGCACGGGAAATAGGGAGCCGCAGAGCAGAGGGAGCAGCTTGGGTGTCCTCGGCCCAACAACAGCTGAGATGCCCTTCGGGGCTATCAGCCGAGGAGACTGGAGCCATCCGTGAGCCTAATGATTTCCGGCCCTGCTCTTGTTTGAAAAGAGCCAGACAGCCTCTTGAAGACGTTCCCTGGTGTGGCGGCTGCCAAACAGCCGGGATCGGGCAGGAGCATGGCCGGGAAGGAGCGCGGGGACAGCACAGGACACAACTGAACGGCGGAAAACACCAAACTGGGTCTTACAAAACCGAGTGAGAGACAGTCAAAATATAAACAATCCCCTTTGTAAACAACGCGGCCGTTTGATTGTGAAATGCAGCACCGTGACATGGAGAGGGAGCCTCTTAGGAAACTTTTTCTTTTTTTAATGAAATAGAACAGTCTGGACAGGAAGAGGCTGGGACAAGCCCAGTGGATTTGGGAATCAGGGAAGCAGAGCCTTCGTTCGAGCTGGAGTTATTAGAAGGGACCTTGAGAAAGGGTGTCTGGGCCTTCATTTCCCCAAAAAGGAAACCGAATCCCACAGAACATAAGGGACCCCCCCAACCCCACCTCACCCCATGACTTAGAGGTAGAACAAGGCTGAAACCCAAGGCTTCTGACCTGGAGACCTTCAAGGCTCCACTATCCTGTGGCGTTAACTAGCTGCACACTCTGGGAATTCCCTCCCAGCCTCAGTTTCCTCACCTGCAGAATGGGTGCCTACTTCACAGGGGATGCTACGAGGCTCAAAGGAGATAATGGAGGAGAAAGTGTTTTGCAAAATTTAGATGGGAAAAAATGGAAACAAAATGAAATGTCTTTGAAATGTGGGCTGGACAGTAGAGTCAGGGGCACAAAATGTTCCTTGCAGAACTAGTGGCCTATGACTTACAAATGTGACATGCAAATGGTCGTTTACACAGTCTCCCCCTCACCACCGTCAGTGGTATGCTGGTAAATGTTTAACAAGTGGCTTTCTGGGGGGGAGGGGAAGATGTATGTGTGACACACTTTTAAATTTTGTCTGCATGATCAACATTTTCTCTGCTCTTTCTTAAGTCAAGACAATCCACAAAACAATGAGCAAGCCCTTATTTATAGCATTTGCCAATTTTTAAAATGTAAAGGCTCACTGTGAAAATTTAACAATCGGCTCAGAGCCCATTCAGGCTGGCTCCAGCTCATCCCTGCTCCATCTTTGTTGTTGTTCAGTTGTTTCAGTCATGTTCGACTTTTCATGACCCCATTTTGGGTTTTCTTAGCAGAAATATTGCAGTAGTTGGCCATCTCCTTCTCCAGTTCATTTGGTGGGTGAGGAAACTGAGGAAGAAGGGGTTAGGTGACTTGTCTAGGGCCACACAGCTCATACCTGTCTATGGCTGGACTCCAGGCCCAGCGCTCTGTGCACTCTGGCGCCCTTTTGCGGCCTATTGTTGAAGTCTGTAAAATCAGAATCCCTTAGACTGTGATTGAGGAGATGGGCCTGGGCAGATTCAGGTGGGACCCCATTCCTGGGCTCTGGGCCAAGGGTGGACAGAGGGCTCCCTGACAAGATGAGCCCCCAGACTCGCCCTCCCAGACACCCACCAGAGCGTGTCATTCATGAAAGGCCCCAGCCCTGGTATCTCCATACTTAGACAAAGGGGGCAGGAGAGTCTGGCAATAATCACCTTGTTCTTTTGTTTAACAGAATAGGCAGCAGAGCACATGGAAAGAGAAGCAACTAGCTTGTTGTCATGGTCTCGAGGGCTGGTTCTGATGCTGTGTGATCTTGGGACAGTCATGGCCCCTTCTTGGGCTTCAGTTTTCCTTTCTGATCAATAACTTCTGTGATTTACAAACATCCCTTATGAACAGCCACTTGTACCCTTCACTCAACAGTGTGTGGTTTTAGAAGGAGAGGATTTGGGTTCGAGTCACACCTGGGGTGCTTTACTACCCGTGAGATGTTGGTCCGGTCATTTGACTCCTTTGCTCCTCAATTTCTCTATCTGCAAACTAAAGAGGGAAAAGGTGCCCTGAAGGGTCTTTGAAGTTTCTTCCACCTGATCTATATCCAGCTCCCAAGCAGGAGACAGAGAGGAAACAGAAGGGGGGTGAAGGGGGGGAGGTACAGAGAGACACAGAAACAGAGACAGAAAGGAAACAGGAGAGAGAGAGAGAGAGAGAGAGAGAGAGAGAGAGAGACAAAGAGATAGAGACAGAGAGACAGAGAGACAGAGAGAGAGACAGAGAGAGAGAGACAGAGAGAGAGACAGAGAAACAGAGAGACAGACAGACAGACAGACACACACACACACACAGAGAAAGAGACAGAGAGACAGACAGATAGCACTATTGTGGTAGAGAAACAGGGGGGAAAGAGAGACAGAGAGAGGCTGAGAGGAAAGAGAGAGGGGGAGGAAAGCGGGAGGAAGGGCTGTGTGTACGTGAGAGAAATTGCCCGATGTGGAATTAATTGAGCTGTGAGCAGTCAAAGAGAGGGTCAAAGGAGTGAGAACAGCATGTGTGCAGTCCCTGGGAGGAGGAGGGGGGTTGCCAGTAACTTCGCGGGCTCCTCGCTCTTTCCCAGCGCCTCCTCTCTCTCCCTCTGAGAGATCACATACGGGCTGTTCTCACTCCCGTGGCTGCCTTTCACTGCTCACAGCTCAGTTAATTCCACATCAGGAAATTACTCACCCCGACACACACATCCTCTTTAACTCCCTTTCCCCTCTGGTCTCTCTTCCAACATTTGTCATCTTACCTCAGGAAAGTCTTCCTTTTTTCCTTTCCTCCCTTTCTCCCTTATTGCATTTCCGAGCCAAGAAAAGGCCAGATCGTAGCGCGCAGATGAGTTGTGTGCTAATGATGCACCTATGTCCAAGAGAAGAAAAGCCAGACGTTTTGAAGTGAAATTAGACACAACCAAGAGCCAGCATCGTGTCTCTAAAACCCTTGAAAGTGTCCAGGGGCCCTTTTAGACTCTTCACAGAGGTCTCCATTTACCTTCTTCTATTCTTCTAGTTGAACCTGTTCCTGTCCTCCCAAGGCACTAGCACTCACGACCCAAAACTTTGATTATACTATTTATTTTCGTTTTTTCTCTATCATTAATGACAATAATAATAGTTTATGTTTCTATAGCCCTCGTGAAGCACTGTTCTCCTGACAACTTGGTGAGGAAGGTTGTAGAATTCCCCCCAGTCTCATAGATGTTGATCTTCAATACCATGGGGTGAACCCTGGATGAATCGGGCCTGCAACTCAATCCTGTTATCCAAGTAGACAAACAAAACAGACGCACAAATAACATGGCAGTGATGGAGGTGAAAGGGCAGGGTGAGCGATTGAGAAAGGCCCCAAGCACTTGGCAGCTGAGCTGGACTTTAGAAGAAGCAGAATTCCAAGAGTCAGAAGAGTATATTGCAGAGATGGGAGGGGACCGCCTGTGCAAAGGCACAGAGATGAGAGCTGACTGGAGTGTCATGTGGGAGAAACAGAAGAGGAATTATTGGTGAGAAAGGGAGAGAGGTTGTGAAGGGCTTTACATGTCAGGCAATAAACTTTTTAAAAGTTGTGATTATGAGGCAATTCCAATAGACTCGTGATAGAAAGAGCCATCCACATTCAGAGAGAACTATGGAGACTGAAGGTGGATCAAAGCATAGGATTTTCAGATTTTTGCTGTCATTTGCTTTTTTTTCTTTCTTGTGTTTTTTTTCCCTTTTCGATCTGATTTTTCTTGTACAGCATGACAAATATGGAAATATGTTCAGAAGAATTGTATGTTTAATCTATATTGCATTGCTTGCTGTCTTGAGGAGAGGACAAAGGTGAATGTTGAAAATGCAATTTTTTCGGTGATTAGAGCAACAATTCGTTTTATAACAAAAAATCTCTTCCTGAAACTTAAGGGCTTTAAAAAAATAAGTATTTTAAGTAAGTCAAACAGAAGATCCTCAAATCTATACCATGATTCAGAAAGATGAAGTGATTGAATTTAAGAAAAATGTGTATATATGAATAATTTGCTTTTATTTGCAAAATAATGTCATCGTTGCGCTTGAAAAACTACCAGCTCTGCAAATGAATGGAAAAAAATTAAGTAATGTTTTTTAATCATTTGATCAGTTAATTGAAACAATTCTCATTTTCTTGAAAATATCCCACATTTTAATATATGAATGCGTCAGGAACTCATTTGTCATGGACAAGTCTCATATCTTTGATCTTATTCATCTGAACAAGAATGGTTAATAAACTCGCACTGTGATATTATACTGAATCAAGCAGTTGAACCTGAAAATATTATGATGTTTTGGCTACCAGGGAATAAGGAATTCTCTGAATGATCCAATAAAGCAATACAGATTACGGTTAGGCCCTGATTAACGCCAATAGTGAATCCTCTGAAGTGGTTACATGTATTTAAATTTACACTATTCATAGTTATATGGTAATTGGTTCCAGCCCATTGGAAATATGCAGGGCAAATTCAAATGAGACCTCTTCATGGAATTCATGTTTGTAATATATTATTTGTGTCCTTTTTCTTTCTTCATTTTTTTTTTCGTTTTGCTGCTATAACTGTAAACAAAATAATGATTTATATTAATGTTTAAAAAAAGAATTGTAAGAAGAAATATCATCAATGGCACATTTTGAGTAAATACACCAAAAAAACAAACCCCAAAACAAAACAAACTCACCCACCATATGAATAAAATTGTTATTTAATAAGTACTATATTCAAAAATTATAAGCATTTTTTAAAATCAGAGACAAAATCTGCATATTGCATTTTTATTGGTTATGTAAGATGTGTGACGATATAGAATAGTAATAAATTTTAAATTTTATTTTATTAAAATATATACTAAGAAACTGTTTGCATAAATTGCTTTATGATACAATTTAAGAAGCAGGTGAGTAACACAGTACACTAGACCTGAATTGAAATCCAGCTTCAACTGTTTACTAATTGTGTGACCTTGGGCAAATCACTTAATATCTGTCTATCCAGTTTTCTTAGTTGTAAAATAAGCTTATTAATATATTCTACCTCACAGGACTATTAAATTAGAATTAACTTGATAATATTTGTAAAGTATTTAGCAGAGAGTATAGAACATAGTAAGCAATTAATTAACCTCATCTTCCTCCCTCCCTTCCTCCTTCCTTCCTTCCTTCCTCCTCCCTCCTTCCCTCCCTCCTTCCCTTCCTTCCTTCTTTCTTTTCTTTCTTCCTTCCTTCCTTCTTTCTTTTCTTCTTTCCTTCCTTCCTTCCTTCCTTCCTTCCTTCCTTCCTTCCTTCCTTCCTTCCTTCCTTCCTTCCTCCCTCCCTCCTTCCCTCCCTCCCTCCTTCCTTCCTTCTTTCTTTTCTTTCTTCCTTCCTTCCTTCCTTCTTTCTTTTCTTCTTTCTTCTCTTCTTTCCTTCCTTCCTTTCTTCCTCCCTCCCTCCTTCCCTCCTTTTCTTCCTTCCTTCCTTCCTCCTCCCTCCTTCCTTCCTTCCTTCCTTCCTGTCTAAAGGAAACTTCCCCAGACTTAGCCTTCCAGGAAGCTGTTCTGGAACGCTTGCTCAGGCTGGCCCTGGCTCTTAAAAGCAGTGTCCCAGGCTCTGAAAGCTGGCTGGAGGGCCACAGTCAACAATGTCAGGACAAGGCTGGGAGACTGAGCCACATGCTCCATTGCATTAATGAATAATCCAAGAGCAAGAGGGAAGAATGGACATGGATGCCAGTATGGCTTCCTCGGGCTACAGAAGACTGGAAACCAGCTAACCGGTCCTAGGAAAATGGGAAAACCAACTGGGGAAAGGCCATGAGGGGCTCGAGTCGGTCGTTGGCAAAGGGGACTCTGAACGGACCGAGCGATTGCTTCACAAAAAGCAGGAGCCACAAGGGGCGACTAGAGTGGGAGTCGGAGGTCAGCCAGCTGGACAGAGCATGTGTCATCGTCCTCATCTGAGAGCTATTGGATGATTACACAGTGTCCAGAAAATGTTCCAACATCTGCATTAATGGAGACGACTGGAAGAAGGAAAGGCATGGATAATTCAAAACAGCAGAGACCCCAAGCGCCATTTCTCCTTCCGCAACGGGGCCCGTCCCGCCAGCACCGGACCTTCCCAGTGAAACTTGGACCAGGCTGACATTCACACGAGCTCCTTCCTCTAAGCCGGGCAGCCCCTGGTATACTGGCTGGGAAGGGGAAGACAGCTTGGGGTCAGAAATTTGCAATGGATGACCCCTATTTGGCTCATCCAGAGTGGACTCAGACAAAGAGATTGGGTTTTCCCCTTCTTTAAACACTGGCACAGTGGACAAGCCTGGTAGGACAGGACTCACTTTCCCATGATACCTAGGATCCAAGGGAAAAATGCTAAGAGGGAGTCCTCTGACTATCCATCCCCCACTTCTATCTCACCTAATCCCTTTTATCTCACCTAATCCCTCTTTTCTGTACCACCTTTTCCAAATTCCAACTGTTCAAGCTCTCCCTTGGATTTGGGGGGGTGGATGGAGCCCCAAACCTGGAGTCAGGAAGATCTGACTCCAAATCCAACTTTAGATACTGTCTATATAAACCCAGGCAATCCATTTAACCCTATTTACCTCAGTTTCCTCATCTGTAAAATGGGGATACTAAAGCTCCTCAGGATTATTGTGAGGATCAGATGAGATAACTTTAAAGTATTTAGCACAATGCCTGGCACACAATGGGTAATATATAAATATTATATAAATAAATATAAATATAATAATATGTATGTGTTTTAAAATATGCTTTGTCTACTATTTATGATTTTTATATTTATCTGTTTCAGTAGAATGTATGATCCTTGAGGGCAGAGAGCACTGGATGTTGTCGGTGAATCTTTAGCACTTAGCATTTTTCATTGAAGTCTGACTCTTTGTGATCCTCATTTTTTGCTTTTTTGAGGATTTTCTTGGCAAAGACTGGAGTGGTTTGCCATCTCCTTCTTTATCTCTTTTACAGATGAGGACACTGAAACCAACAGGATTAAGTGATTGGCTAACAAGTATCTGAGGCAGAATTTGATTTTTTTTAACTTTGTCTTTCTTTTTAAGTAAGCAATTTATTTTTTACATTTTTATTTAAAAAATAGAAAAGAAATACAAAACAAAACAAAACAAAAACATTGTTATGTGCCAATAGAACATCAGGGAGGATTCAAAATATATAACAACAAATTACCAGTTCAAGAAAGTATATCTATATATATACTTTCATTCCCCCCCCCAATATCTCTAAACAGGCTACAGTTAAAAAGAGACACGTATAAATATATAGATATATACATACACATACCTCCCCACCCACACATATCTTTCCTATCTCTACTGACTCTTTGCTTTAATTCTGCTCTTAACTTGCCTTACTATTTCTTAATCTCCCCAACTCTTGGATCCTTCCTTGGTCTTCTTCCCTCACCCTTTGCTTCTCTGTTCACCCACCCCTCCATCCTTATTTCTTTATAGATTTTGGAAGGTGCTACACTCTTCATGGTATATATATAGTGTTGCCCATTTAACCCATTCCATATATGAGTAGGTTTTCAGAAACATGAGCCTTCCTCTCCCCTCTAGTGACTCTGTATGTATTCTTCCTCTGCATCTCAGTTGTATTACATAATTACTATTTTTACCTTACCTCTGCCCCAAACTTTCTTTTCAGCTTTCCTATTATTGATATCAATCTTAAATTTTTGGTATACATTCCCCAAGTTAAAGAAAAAAAAAAAACAATTTGTCCATGTTGAGTTACTTGAAATTGATCTTTGATATTGGCCCATATGTTATATTTTCCATTAAGTTCCATTTTGATTGATAGAAAGTCTTGAAAATCTGCAAATTCATCAAAGGTCCATTTTATCTCATTCAATATTATAGATAATTTGCTGGATATGATATTTTTGGCCACAGATCTAGTAGATACGATTCCAGAACCTGCAGTCTTTTATTGTGGCTGCTAAGTCTTGTACAAGTCTAATTGTAGTTCCAGTGTATTTAAATTGGCTTTTTCTTGTTTCTTGCAAAATTTTCTCTTTGATCTGAGGTTTTGATCTAATTGGTAATAATATTCCTATCTGTTTTCCACAAAGGATCTCATTGAAGTGGTAATCGGTGGATTTTTCCTATTTCTATTTTCCCTTCATACTCTATCATTCCAGGATAATTTTCCTGTATTATTTCATGAATTAGTTGTGTCAAGGCTCTTTTTTTGGTCACAATTTTCAGGCAGTCCAATTATTTATTTATATTTTTTTCTTGATCTGTTCTCCAGATCTGTTGTTTTTCTTATAAGATGCTTCACATTCTGTTCTATTTTTTCATTCTTTATAATATGTTTTGTTATTTTTTGGTGTCTCATAGCTTCACAAGCTTTCCCTTGTCCAACTCTAATTTGCAAAGAGTTATTTTCATCTTTGAGACTCTATCTCCCTTTCTATTTAGTTAACTTTTTTTCATAATCTTGTTTTTCTTGGATGGCTTTAATTTTATTTTAGGGCTTTTTAAAAGTTTTTCCTCGATGTCTTTCATTTGATTTCTAAATTCTTTTTTGAGTTCTATAAATTCTCTGTGGGCAGGGAGCCATTTCATATTACTCTTTGGGGTAGAAACTTTTTTTACTTCAGTAAAAAGTTTTTACTTCCTCTGAGGATGAACCCCAGTAAGTTTCTATGGTGGAGTTCTTTCTTCTTCATCAATTCATTTTTTTTTTCAGTAAGAGATATTAATGTAAGCACCTCTGATTGTGAGGTGGGAGGATGGTGCCTCTGGTTTCACCTCAGTTCTCTCTGACCTGAGTTCCTTCTTCCAACAAAGACCCACAGCTGGCAGCACCCCTGCCCCACGTCTCTGTACTCCCAGTGTGCTGGCTCCTTCCCAATACCCAGGGCCTGGCGGTCCTGATCAGCTGAGGTTCACTCTGCCTTTCAGGACTCAAACCCCAACTTGACAAATAGTCTGGGAGGTAAAAGTTTCTGTGGTTCCAGCTGAAGCTCCAGTCACACCCAGCTCATCCCAAGGCTCCTCACTTGGAGTTTCTGCAGAGCTCCCTGGCAGCTGTTGGTATTTTCAGGAGCTAATCCCTAGCCTGGGGTCTTTCTTCTCTTTATTTTTTGAGTTGTACCTGGAGGACCCCTTTTCTGCCCCAAGTTTTCTTGATTTTTCACCAGTCTATGCTTGCCTCGAGGCTCAAGTTTCTTTTATTTATGGGGGAAATCAGGAGAGCTTGAAATTTACCAATCCACTTTGCCGCATTCGTTTTCAGAAGCTTTGTACCTCCTAATTGCCCCTATTTAGCAAAATTATGTTAATTTAGGTAGCTAGGTGGTACAGGGGATAGAAAGTTGATCCTGGAGTCAGGAAGATTTCTTGTCCTGACTTCAAATCTGACTTTAGACATGTATTAGCGATGGGACCCTGGGCCAGAGACTCAATTCTGTTTACCTCAGTTTCCTCATCTTGAAAATGAGCTAGAAAAGGAAATGGCCAACTGGTCCTGCATCTCTGCCAAGAAAACCCTAAATGGAGTCATGAAGAGTTAAACATGAGTGAGCAACAACAATGGATGCTCAATAAATGTTTATTAATTGATTGTTTGAAGAATGTGCATCCCTATGAATAATTTTGCATTTAGATGTTGGTTGGAGGAAGTAGGGATAATCAAGAAAAAGACAAGGTACACAAGTGGGATAGCTGGGTACCAATTACTGCCATGGAGCCCCTTGGACACAGCAACCTGCCAGGATCACTCACGAGGCAAAGCCAAGTTAGAAACCTGAGACAAGTTAGTCCCAGCACATCAATGCTGAAGCAAATGAGTGAGCAGAACTGGAGCAGAAAGAATGAGGGCGAGATCAGTATTGCCTTTGGGTTCCCAATCCTCCTGCTGCTCCCTAGATTTCCACTTTCCTTGTGGAGGTTGGTTTGTAATGCAAACCACCTGCTGAGAGAGAGGTAAGCAATAATATATTACTGATATTACAAGTAATAACATGCACAGTATATTTTATTACTTATTACAAGTATATATAGGCATATAAGTAATAAAATATACTGTATATGTTATTACTTGTAATAAAATAAATTTTAATAAATATACAGTTGTATATTTGTACATATAATACAAATATATAATAAAATATACTGTATATTCTTACAGGGCTTCACCAGGCTGATAAAGGGATTTATGAGAGAGACAGAGACAGATTCAGATAGACAGACAGACACACAGAGAGAGACAGAGAAACAGAGACAGAGACAGAAACAGGGAGAGAGAGAGAGAGAGAGAGAGAGAGAGAGAGAGAGAGAGAGAGAAGGAAGGAAAGAAGAAGGAAGGAAGGAAGGAAGGAAGGAAGAAGGAAGGAAGGAAGGAAGGAAGGAAGGAAGGAAGGAAACAAAGAAGGAAGGAAGGGAGGGAGGGAAGGAAGGAAGGAAGGAAGGAAGGAAGGAAGGAAGGAAGGAAGGAAGGAAGGAAGGAAGGAAGGAAAGAGGGAGGGAGGGAAGAAAGGAAAGAAGGAAGGAAAAAAGGAAGGAAGGAAGGAAGGAAGGAAGGAAGGAAGGAAGAAGGAAGGAAGGAAGGAAGGAAGGGAGAGAAGGAAGGAAGGAAGGAGGGAGGGAGGAAAGAAAGGAATGAAGGAAGGAAGGAAAGAAAGAAGGAAGGAAGAAAGGAAGAAGAAAGAAAGAGAAAGAGAGGAAGAAGAGAAACAGAAAAAGAGAAAAAAGAAAGAAAAAGAGAGAGAGAGAGAGAGAGAGAGAGAGAGAGAGAAAGCAAGAAAGAAAACTTTTTCAAGAAAGTTGGTAGTGAAGGACAAGTGTGCCATGGATGAGCCAACGGGAGGACTGGCAATGGTTGTAGGTGGAAGGAAGGAACCAATGACAGAGGTGAACTCGCTGGGAGGGGATGACTGCTGGAGAGGACTCTACCAGGGAATGGGAAAGAGGGGATCAAAGACAGGTGCAAGGCTTAGCTCTAATACCTCTTCCCCAGAAAGAATAGGTAGTTTGGCTTGGCTGATACCTACAGAGCCCTCTGGTGTTGGTTTATGTGCATGACACAGATGGCTTGCTTAAATGGCAGCTTGGATGATTTCCCCTCCATCTGCTTGTGAACCTTGGGCAAAGATGAGGCAGTAACAGCCCAGTGAAAAGAGCACTAGACTGGGAATCAGATACTTGGGTTCTCATTCCCCCCCCCCATAAGAGGCAATAACACGTCAGTTTTCTCTCCTAGCCTATTTCCTCCTTGCCATGAAGACCCTGGAAGATCTCTTCAACTCAATTCTATGAATTGGAAGTCACACAAGTCCATTCTTTTTCTTTGTCATGTTTTGCTCTTAAAAAAAAAATTACCTATGATTTCACTGTTCCTGATAAGGAAGTCCCCTACCTTCTTCTGATGGAGTTTATCAAGAAGAACTGAGTTTGAATCCTACCCCAGACACTTACCAGTTGTATATACTTGACCAAATCACTTACTGCTTGGGGGTCTTAGTTTTCTCATTTGTGAAATGGGGATCATAATAGTGCCTATCTCCCAAGGTTTCTCTGAGGGTCAAAAGAGATAATATGCATAAAATGCTTTGCATACCTTAGGTATATAAATACAAGGGCAGCTAGGTGGTATAGAGCAGAGAATGCTGGGTCTGGGGTCTTCCTCTTCCTTATATACCTTAAGTATATAAATACAAGGGCAGCTAGGTGATATAGTGCAGAGAATGCCGGTCTGGGATCAAGAAGACCTGAACTACTTACTATATATGTGATCCTAAGCAAATCATTTAAACTCTGTTTGCCTTTATCCACTAGAGAAGAAAATGGCAAACTACTCCAGTTTTTTTTTTCAAAGAAAGTGCCATGGACAATATGACCCATAATGTCACAAAGAGTCACACACAACTAAACAACAACAAATATACAAATACTAGCTATTCTTATCATCTGCCTATTCAGGTGGACACCAGGCTTGGAAGCTGCCTTGGACAATTAGGAAATTAAGTGACTTGCTCATGATTACATAGTATATATGACCCCATAAAAGGCCCATTCTCCATTCTGTGATCCTCTACCCACTGTACAACATTTCCTTTCTTTGACCATTGCTGAACTTCAGAGTTGGAAGTGATCTCAGTGGTTCTTTGATCCTGCCTGTACCTGAAAAATAATTCTCTCTACACTATCCCCCCAGGAACAGTCCTCAGGTCTTTCTCAAAAGTCTCTAGTGAGAAGCAAGTTCATTCTATCTCTGGTTAGTTTTCACTGTTAGCAAGGCTTCCCTTCAAACATCAATTTGCCTTTTTTCCTACTAGTTCTTCTATCCAGAATCAAGCAGAAAACACTGAATCCCTTCAGAAATGATTCTCACTTCCCTTATTTCTTCCTTTGGCTATACCCACACAATTCCTGTAGTTGATTGTCATATGGCATAAACTGGAGACCATCCCCTAGCTTTTTGACATGGGTCTTTAAAAATGGCGCCCAAAACGCACCATAACGCTCTTATGCCTCTTTTTACACAGCTCAATACTGTATCAGTGGAGTGTAGCTTTTTTTTGGAACATAACATAACACACTATTTGCAGTCCACTGAGCCCCACACCCACAAAGAATTTTTTCAGTTGAACTGCTGCTTAGCCATGTCTCCCCTTTCAAAGATTATAATTTCCTTTTGGGTAGGGTTTTTGCCTTGTACTTGGATCTCTAGACCCTAGCATAGTACCTGACACATACTAAGTACTTTAAAGATTGGTTGATTGATCATAAAGGTGACTTTTGGGACTCAAGTAAAATGTCACAGTTTTTTCTCAAATTTCCTCTCAGTATATTTGACCCAATGTTTTGATCAGTTGTGATCTTTTTGAATCTGAAAGTTCAATAAATGTGCCACCCTAACCTTGAACCAAATTCTTGATAAAAATGGGCAAGACAATTGACTTCTCTGGGCTTCAGTTCCTTCCATGTATAAAATGAGAGATTGAACCCAAGGACCTCAGAAGACCTTTCTAGCCCCAAATCCTAGGATTCTGTTGTAGCATTATGAAATTTTTGACCTTAACGAGGATGGAAGGGAATGAGGAGAGCCCATTTGGAAGGATTACAAGGGTATCATATGAACCCATGAGTAGTATTATAGACTGAAGCAACCCAAGGAGCTGTGGGAGACCTCGCTGCAAAGAGCCACTATTCTGCCTCCTGTTACGTATTGAACAGGGCTGGGCTCCCAGGTGTGATGAGTCATGAGCACCCCACTAGTCATTCATCAGCCCCTGGGTTGACTCACTTTAGCCTCGAGGGTAATATCTATTAGGCTTACAGATATGTGTATATATTACAATTATTCTCACTGTGATTAGACTCTCTTGTTTGTAGAAACTTTTGCTGAGGAATCTGATTTCAATATACGTCTATTGTGTTTTGGGATTTCCAGCTTTTTCCTGATTACACTACTCCCTTGTTGAAATCATGCTGGAGCAAGGATTCAGAGGCTCTTCTTTCTCCCCCTAACCACTACCTATATGAATGTTGATCATTCCAGACAAGGATTTAGAAGCCATTGACTTTTCTTTATATAAAAATAGAATAAGTTCATGAAATCATGAAAAATCATGAAAGAAGAGTGAAATTAGGAAGGGGTTGAGCAGATGGTAGATGTAGAATCGGTCTCTCTTTTGTTTAACTCTTTTCCATCATGGGAAGGGAGGAGAAAGAATTTTGATGAGTTGGGCAGTTGATGAGGAGCCAATCTCTTACTGATTATGAATTGTCTGCTCATGCGCTTGATTTTTTCCTAGTCTGTGTTGATTAGTGTCTGATCCTAGAGGCAAGGGGTAGTCATGGGAGTTTACTGAATATGAGGGATGGAGTGGTCAACGTTCACTCAAGGAAAACCACTAGCAGCTGCATGGAGGATGGATTGTCCAAGGATATTGAGGCAGAGATACCAACTAGGAGACAATTGCAGTGCTATCAGTGAAAGGTGCTGGAGCCTTGAACTAGGGGAGAGAAGGATGAATCCAAGAGATGTAGTAGAGATTTGCTCCATCAAACCTGAGCCACAGGAAGAATTTATTTCCTAGAGAAGAATCTCTTCCCTGGATCGCCGCTTTATTGTGGCAAAGAGGTTTGCATAGTTCAGTGAAACCATGCAGTGCTACCTAAGAACAGGTGCTAGGGAAGAGTTCTAATAAAAGGCAATCCGTGGGAGAAGAAAATGGCGAACCACTCCAGATCTCTGCTAAGAAAACCCCAAGGACAGAATTGAAATGATAAAAAATATGAGATTGGAAGATGAACCTCTCCAATCTCTAGTAAAGTCTAGCACACTGCTAGAGAAGAGCAAAGGACAGCTACAAGTATCTCCAGGACTAAGGAAGCAATTGGGCCAAAGCCTAAAGGAAGCTCAGCTGCAGATGTGTCTAGTGATGAATGGAAAAGTCTGATGCTGTAAAGAATAATACTGCATGGGAACCTGAAATATATCAGTGAACCAATGTAAACTGGAGAAGGTCATATAGGAGATGGAAAGATTAAATATTGACATTTTGGGTACCGGCGAATTCAAACGGACAGGAATGGGTGAATTTAATTCAGATGATTTCTACTGTGGGCAAGAATCTCTTAAAAGAAATGGAATAACCTTCATAGTCAATAAAAAGGGTGAGGAAAGCAGTACTTGGGTAAACTCTCAAAATGTCTGAATAATATCATTTGAATTCAGGGCAAACTATTCAATACTACAGTAATACAAGCATATACTCCAATCACTGATGCTACAGAGACCCAAACTGATGAATTCTATGAAGATCTACATTATCTTCTAGAAATAATACACACACATACACAGATGTCACATTCACATACACAGATGTCACATTCATCCTAGGGGATTGGTATACTAAAATAGAAAATCAAAAGAGAATTGGAATAACAGGAAAGTTCAACCTTGGAGTAAAAAATGAAGTGGGGCAGAGACTAATAAGAGTTTTGTCAGGAAAAGTCACTAGTCATAGCAAAAAATTTTCAACAACTCATAGGGTGACTCTACATATGGACATTACCAGATTTTCAATCTAGAAACTGAATTGACTATATACTTTGCAGTCAAAGATGAGCTCTATTTAATTAAACAAGTCAATTAAACAACTCCTGAATTCAATTAAAACAATTAAAACAAGACCTGAAGCTGACTATGACTCTCATTGCAAAATTCAAACGTATCCTGAAGAAAGTAGAGAAAACTATCTAACTGTATAGGTATGACCTAAATAACATCCCTTATAAATACGGTGAGATAATAAAATAGATTTAAGGAATTAGCTCTAGTAGATAAGACTGCCTGAAGAACTATGGACAGAAGTTTGCAATATTGAATAGACAACAGCAACAAACACCATTAAAGGGGAAAAAAAAAAAGCAGAAAAGCAGAGTCTGACAAGGCTTTATAAATGACTGAGGAAGGAAGGAAAGGGAAAGTTAAAGAGAACGGGAAGGATATATTCAGCTGAATGAAGAATTCCAGAGAATAGCAAGGAGAGATAAGGTTTTCTTAAATGAGCAATGCAGAGAAATGGCAGAAAACAATAAAAGGGGAAAGAAAAAAGATATCTTCAAGGAAATTAAAGTATCAAAGGAATGTTTTATGCAAAGTTTGGCATGATAAAAAACACAAAATTTTTGGGGACTTAACAGAAGCAGAAGAGATTAAGAAGAGGTTATCAAGAATACACAAAAGAACTATCCCAGAAAGCACTTAACATCACTGATAAACACAATGATGTGGCTACTTATCTAGAACCAGACATCCTGGAGAATGAAATCAAGTGAGCCTTGCTAACAATAAGGCTAGTAGAGATGACAGAATTCCCATTTGAACTATTTAAAACCCTAAAAAAATAATGCTTTTAAAGTGCTAGACTCACTACGACAGCAAATTAAAAAACTCAAAAGCCACTAACTTAAAAAAGATCAGTTTGCATCCCAATATAAAGGCAATGTCAAGGAACATTCAAATTACCAAACAATTTGTGCTCATTTCCCCTGCCACCAAGTTTATGATTAATATTCTTCAAGCAGAAGGAAGAGCAGGACGGCTTAAGAAGAAGCAGAGGAATTAGAGACCAAATTGCCAACATTCACTGGATTATGGAAAAAGTGAAAGACTTCCAAAAAACATATACTTTTGCTTTGTTGACTACACCAAAGCCTTTGACTATGTGGATCATAACAAAATGTGACAAGACCTCAAAAAATGGGAGTACCGGATCATCTTATTTACCGAAGAACCTCTATGGAGGCCAAAAAGCAACAGTTGGAACTAAAAATACAATAACTCCTTAATTTAAGATTGGAAAAGGAGTACAAGGTTTTATTTTTGTCATCTTATTTAATTTATATGCAGAACACATCATGCAAAATGCCAAAATGGGTGACACAGAAGCCAGAATTAAGGTCGTTGGGAGAAATATCAACCCTCTCAGATATACAGATGATGTCACTCTGGTGGCAGAAAGAGAAGAGAAATTAAGAAGCTTCTTAATGAGGGTAAAAAAGAGAGTCTAAAATCTGGCTTAAAGCTTAACACAAAAAACCCCCTAAAATCTTGGCAACTTGTCTCATCACTTCCTGGAAGAGGGAGAAGAAATGTAAGTAGTGTCAGATTTTATATTCCTGAACTCAAAGATCACTGCAGACAGCAACTACAGGCATGAAATTGTAAGATGCTCCTTAGGAGAAAAGAAGCAGAATGATAAATCTGGGTGGCGTACTAAAAAGCAGACATCACCTTGCTGACAAGGGTCTGTACAGGCAAGGCTGTGTTTTTCCTAGTAATAATGTGGCTGTGAGAGTTGGACTATGAGGAAAGCCCAACACCACCCAATACACATTTTTGAATTGTGGAGCTGGAGGAAACTTTTGAAAGTCCTTTGGACAGCAAAGAGATCAAATCAGTCAATATTTAAAGAAATTAATTCAGGCTGTTCCCTGGAAGGTAAAATACTGAACTTGAACACTAATACTTTGGCCACATAACAAGGAAGGGAGAGCTCATTGGAAAAGACGCTGGTGTTGGGAAAGATGGAAGATAAAAGGAAAAGGGGATGGCAGAGGGTCAGATGGATAGAGAGCATCACGGAAACAATGAACATGAGCTTCGACAGACTTTGAGAGATAGTGAACCATGGAAGGGCTGTTTTGCCCAGTTGGGCAATTCCATTGGGTCTCTAGTGGGGCAGCTCTATTCACAAATGTTGCCATTTGTCCGTTGTTCTTGAAAAGGACCATGACATCAGGGAGGTGTTGCCGGGACTTGCAAGTGAATCGGATTTAAGTGAGGGAGGCTGGGCAAGGTCACCTGCCTCACTTATTCCTCAGAATGACTGGAGCAGGGCAACAAAATTAAACACACTAATCAAGCAACGCAGTCAATGCAGTGATCCATGCCCATAGGTCAGCACTTCCTCCGAGGAGGAGGTCGATGCATTCTCCTAGCTCTTCTTCAGGGCCGGCGTGTGCAGAGACCTTTTTTCAAATAGTTTGTCTGGGAAACAGGAGAGGAAAGCGACTTGAGAATCTAACATTTTGTGCTGGGGGAGTGAAAAAAATGGGAATTCAGGAGAAAGGAGTAAGATTTGGGAGGGGACGAATTCAGTTTTTGACATATTGCATTTGAGGGATTGGCAAGACATCCAGGTAGAGATATCCAGCAAGTAGTTGGATGGTTGAGTCCAAAGCTTGGAAGATAAATCGGGGCTGGAGATGCAAGCTGAGGAGTCATTAGCATGGCTGAAGCAATGGGAGGGAATGAGATCACCAAAGGAGAAAGTATGGAGAGAGAAGAGAATTGGGCCAAGGACAGAGTCTGGAAATGTCGACATTCACAGCTCCCACTTACATAGTACTATAAGATTTCAAAATATTTTCCTTAGAACAACTCTGAGGTAGGTAATAATTATTTAAATCTATGTCTATGGAGGTCTGTACCCCTGATTTTGTTACTGTATGGAAATTAAGGTGAAGAAACTCCCTTTACCTGAAGATGGACATGACTTCTACTAATCATCGTCTTGGAAAGTTGCCAAGGGCCTTGAGAACTTCATTGACTTGTCCATCCTCAAATAGCCAGTATTTATCAGAAGTGGGTCTTGAACCTGGAACTTACTGACCTGGAGATCAAACTTCTTTCCATTACTTCTCATTAATAACAATTAGATTCATTTTTTAATTCTTTTCCCTCTCATTTGAGTTTAATACTGGAAAAGACCTCACAGGCTATCTTACCCCATGTCCTTTTTGAAAGATGAGAAAACTGAGACCCACAGAAGTGATTTACTCTGGGTCATCCATGGAGTGAGCCACAGAAGTAACATCACTGCTCCTAGTAATAACACATTAGGATTTGCAAAGGAGAGGCTGTATCCCAGAGGGGGGAGCATTGGATTCGGAGCTGGGACGTCTGGATTAGAATCGTAGCTCTGACACTCACTAGCTGTGCACAGAACATAACTATTTGTGCTTGTGGGAAGTCCTGCTCTTGGGGCAACTGGCACAGACCACGTGTTCCCTTAGGAGTGGGTTTAGTGGGGGAACCGCAGAATGTAGGTTACCCACGGGGAGAAGGCCGAGCCACACTCAGATGTCACTTCATCCTGGAGATGAGCAAATAAAGGCTCAGAGATCTGTGAAATGTCACACAACAAGTACTTAACAACCAGGCTTCAAGCCCAGGTCCTGATCTGGCCAATTGCTTTTTCTGCAACGCCATGGGATATGATAGGGAATGTTGCCTGTATTCTTTTGTGTTTTTTGAATTACTATTGTGGTGGAGAAGCAAGGGAGAGAGACAAAGAGACAGAAACAGAGACAGAGACAGAGACAGAGAGAAATAGAGAGAGATGAAGAGAGAGACAGAGAAAGAGAAAGAGACAGAGACAGAGAGAAAGAGACAGAGACAGAGAGAAAGAGATACACACACACACACACACACACACACACACACACACACACACACAGACGAGGCCTTGCTCTTCACTGTGTCTCCAGATAGGTATATCTCTGTGTGTATCTCAGCCATTTTGTCTCTGTGAGTGTCTCTCCCCTTATCTCTCTTTCTTCTTCTCCAAGGCTCCATGAGTTCAGCAAATTCACCCTTATACACAGCAAGGGGAAAGGAACTTAGGCTACAGACTTTCCTCAGAACAGAGTTTTGGGGCAAGAGCGCCAAAGGGGATGGGACAGACCTTTCCATCCATCACAGGAGGATTAGGGAGAGATGAGGAAACAGAAAGAGGAGGCTCCGGGTCCTAAATGTCCTATTTGCTGAGAGCTGAGACCCCGACCGATTGTGCTGACAGCAAGCCTGTCCTCCATGGGTGGTGTAGGGATTGGTCTGGGCTGAGAGAACCAGAACTTTTCACACGGGAACCGTGAAGGAGCCTTTCCATCACATTCATCCCAAGCCCGGAACCTCCCCGAAGGTGTCCATTCCAGGACACCCCCACAAAAGGGGGGATCTGGCTGGATCCGGGAGGAAGGGAGCCATGGAGATGATGAAAGGAACTGGGATGGGCAGCCCTGGCCAAAGGATACAGAGACCAGAACTTGCTTATCCTGGCAGAAGGGAAGGACAGACATGGATGGGAGTGGGGAGTCTGGAGAATTGTCTTGCTGTCTAGGGAGGGCGTCTCTTCCAGCCGCTGTCCTTCTCCAAAGGAAAAGAAATGAGCTCAAAGCGTGACATGAGAGAGTTAGGTCAACTTCAGGGAAGTATTTCTCAGTCATCGTTAGCTAGATTTGGAGGCGATTTCAGAGATGATCTAGTTCAACCCCTTCCTTTGACAGATCAGGAAACCATTCCTTCCCGCTCTAAGTCCGGTGATCTTCTTTCCCTCTGTGGGCCAGAGAAGCGCGACTTGCCCAGTTTCGCCCAGCGAGTCTGGGGCACAGCCAACACTTAAGCCCTCCGGCCCATCGGTCTCTCCAGGGCCTGGGCCGCCTTCCTGGTGCACAGCAGGAAGAGATGGCATTCAGCTCCATTTCAAAGTAAGTTCTATGCTTTTTGGTAGACGGCCCCGGTGGAGGCAGAGGAATGGGCTAGGTGAACAAGCTCTGAAAATTCTGCCCCATGATATGTCTCTTTGAGGGGCTCCCAAGGCAAACTTTCCCGACCTGGACTCCTGTCAAGGGAGCACACCCTAAGAGACCCAACTGGGTGTGGAGAGATGGACTGTTTTGTTCCCCCAGCTCAGAAGTCCAGGAAATTGGACCTGACACCTGGCAAGGTCCAAACCACAGGGAAGCAGCGTCTCCCCGAGGCTAGAGCCCTGGCCTCCTGTCCCACCCATCCATGACTCCTGTTGAGCCGGCCAGCAGAAGGATGGAGGAGAGGAGGTCTGCGGGTGGCAGGAGGCCCATCGGGTAATGGAAAAGACAGAGAACATTGGTCATGGTGGGTCAATGGAATCTTTTACACATTAACCCCAACAATAGAGGGAGAGGGAAGGATTTATTAGTAGGGTTTTTTCCCGCAGACGCCTGGGTCCTGGGAAGACTGTCTTGGAACAGATTAGTGATGAAGTTTGACATCATCCACTTGGTCACCTCCTTCCTACTGCTGACCCTCCCTCCACCCCTCGGCCCCCCGGGGGAAGCAGCACGAGACCCCTGCTGACAAACATTTTGGAGGTCGACCAAACAAACCTCCCACCCCCCAAACATGCTCTGTATCGATTTCCATGTAGGCGCCTTCCCTTTGGTCTGGGATAAGAGGCCATCCTTTTGTTTTATAAGAACCGATTCCACTTCCCTCAATACTTCATGAATCGGGTGATTTTGTCGGTGTGGATTCTCTCTCCTGCAGATTGTAGCCTTCCCACCCCTCCCAGGGACCCTGGGCCAAAAGGGCCGTCTCGCAGTCGGCGCGGTGAGGAGTGTTGGCCACTCTGCGCCTTCCATAACAGAGCCCATTACCCAAAGGCTTTCCATCTTACCAGGGCCCGCCAGTGTGAACTCTGCAGGGGCGGCTTTCCACAGCGGAAAAGTATCGTCTCCATATTCGTAATCATGTGTCCCACCTCACAGCTCAGCATCATCAACACAGTTATCGTCACCGTTGCTAAGGATACCGTCACCCTCATCGTTGCCACAACAAAGCCGGGGGGAGAAAGAAAAGAAGGAAGAAGAGGGGGAGGTGAGAGGGGGACAGCTCCTGTAGCCTCCATGGTAAAAGTAATGGTGCTGGTGCTAGTGGCGTCAAGTGCGATGGTGTCTGCAGAAATGGTGATGATGATGATGGTGGTGGTGATGAAGGTGATGTGTCTATAGCAATGGTGATGATGATAGTAGTGAGTGTGAGGGTGATCCTAGCAATGGTGACGATGTTTATGGGCCAATTGACCCACATATGAAGGATACACAAGAACAGAAATACTGAATAGAAGCGGCGATCCACAGTAGATTCTATGATGCAGTTTGGGGGTCGGGATACTTAGTACCGGGGAAGAGAAGGTGACCCTAACATTTGCATGGAAAGTCATTGGAGTGGTTGGAAGGTTGTGTGTAGATATGGGGAAGCTGCTGGCTCTCCTCTGATCAAACCTTATCTCATGATGGGCTGTTTCTGGAACATTGTTTAAGTAATTTTCAGGTATAGCCTGTGGGGCCCTCGGAGAGCACCTGGTGAGCGCTCCTTTGGAAGTCTTGGAAGCTTTGGAACCCAAAGCTCCATCATTAAATTCTTTTTCACACAGATGCAAAATCCTGTCCTGCGGGGCAAGACAAGGAAGGCACTAACTGGGACCTCAAGACAGTTGCACAAAGCTCCCATTGATTTTCCTAAAGTCCTAAGAGATGAAAAGCCTCAGTTCAGCTCAAAGGCTAGTCTATGGGATTTCTAGCCCCATTTTCATCGCCATCCCCAGCACCGAACCCGCCCTGAGCCTCTATCCCCAGCATGGCTCTCCAGTTTCTGACATTGTCTTTTTCCCTGGCATTAAGACCTCATTCCAAGAATTGAGTGCCCCCTCCCCCCAGAGATCCTGAGCCTCTTCTCAGCCATGAGCCTTCTCCCTGACACATTCCTGGCACGGAATCCCCGTTTTCAATTCCAGTCCTTCATTCCCGACGCTGAGTCTCTCTGTCAAGCACGGATCCCCTACCCTTCCTTAACACCGAACCACTGCATGGTCCCTTCCAGCTCCAGCCCCACAGCCCTGTGTATGTGTAGGATCCTACATCCCCTAGCAGGGGAGTGGTCCGAGCGCCATCAGCCCCACTAGAATGCAAACTCCTTGAAGCGGGGATTGTTTCAGTCTTCGTGTCTGATCCCCAACGCCAACTCTGGGACAGAACTGGAGCTTGTTGATCAATTAACTGATTGGTTGGTCTGACGCCCACTCCACTCATAAAGGCACCGGGGACGGACTCGGGCTGGACCCTAACGGATGAGCGGGACTCGGATGGCCGACTGTGAGAAAAGAGATGGGAAGCGGGTGGGAGAGGAAGCATTGGGAGCCTTTCCACAAAGAAAGCAGGCTCAGGAAAGCATCGGAGTGGGATGGGGATGGCGGGTGCCAGGCCAGTGGGTGGAGAGGCCGGTCTGGCTGGAGCAAAGCGCCTGTAATGGAGAGAGATGAGCCTGGAGAGTAGACATGGCATCCCAGTGTTGGCTGTGGGAGCTGGAATTCAATGCCTTGTCTACAGTTACAGACTGTGTACTCCTCAGGGCTGGTGTGAGCTCCAGATGAGATAATAAGAGCAGAGACCCTTTGCAGACCATGCAAGCGGATGGATTCTTTGATTCCTTCCCCCTCTCTATCCTCCTTCTCTCCTTCTTTGTCTCCATCTTTTCCCTACTTTTTTTTTTACCTCCTTCCTACTCTCCCTTTCTTTCTTTTCCCTTCCCTTTCTCTCTTGTCCTTCTTCTTTCTCCCCCTCCTTGTTTTTCCTCTGCCCCTTTATAAGAGATGGCCTTTCTCCTAGCCAACTCCAGCCTCCTTATGTATGCCCTTAAGGAGCCAGAAAATACTTTGGAGGCCCCTGATCCAGCCCCTTTACTTTGTAGATGAAAACAACTGAGGTCTGGGAGGAATTATTTCAGTCGTGTGATTCTTTGGGACCCCATTTGGGGTTTTCCATTTCCTTTTCCAGCTCATTTTACAGATGAAAAAGCTGAGGCAAACAGGATGAAGTGAGTTAGCCAGGTTCACACAGCTAGTATCTCAGACCATATTTGAACTCAGATCCTTCTGATTCCTGGGCTCATGCTCTAGCCACTGCACCACCCAGTCACTCTAATCATAATACAGAGGCAAAAACACCAACTCTAGAATTAGAGACTTGGGTTTAAAATTTGCTTTTGTTATAAGCTGAGACTGATTAATTAACCTCCTCTCTCTCTCTCTCTCTCTCTCTCTCTCTCTCTCTCTCTCTCTCTCTCTCTCTGGAGTTGGACTCAAGGTTTCTGGGTCTTCTTCTGACTCCAGATATAGGATATCACTCATTAGGAGCTTAAGTGACTGTCCCAAAGTCACTCAGGCAGGGGGCTTCACTGCTCAGTCCAGACCACAGGATGAAATCTCCCAGTATTTACATACAAGGAAAAAGGAACACATCGATTCAAAATCAATGACCCATCACAATGTGGTAAAGACCATTGGGCATCAAATAAGCCAGCCCTGTTACTAGGTCCCAGAGCTCTAACCTGGAGCTCGTTTCCCCAGGTCTGGCTTGACTCATGGTCTCTCCTGGCCCCCACTATGGACTTACCCAACTCCCTCCCAGTCCCCAAAGAGAGCCTCATCTTCCTTAAAAGTGTTTTTTTAAATTATGAATTTAATAATCAGTCCTTATTTCAATCTTTTAAAGAGTAAAAATGGAGGATTCTAAACACAATCATGACCTTTTGTTACATAGATTTTTGTTAGCTCTGCTGCTCCAAATCTGATTTGAGTTTATCTTAAAGTTGTTTGGAAGGGAATGCTGGGAGATTTCAGCTAGGTGGCTGCTTCTAATCCACCATCTCAGCTTTCTCTCCATGTTTTTTTAAAAGCATATATTAAAATTTAAAAGATAGTAATAAAACAGTCTTATTTCTTTGTATTCCTTCTTGAATTTCTTTTTATTCATTCTTTTGTCATCCTCTGTAGTTGAGCCTTTCATCACCCCTCCCCAACAGGGGATTCACTCTTTGGGGGTTTTGGATGGAAAGTGGTTGATTCTACACTCCTAAACTCCCTCTCAGCCAATCAGGAAGGCTCCCGATTTGCACGCCAGCTTTGGGTAGTTCAGGCCACATTGCTAATCGCTGGCTATCCAACCACTGTCTCCCTCCTCAACCAAGAGGGAAATGAGGAAATACCAAGTGGTGAAAGGCTTTGTTCCCATGACCACAAAACTCAGAGTAATTCAACCAGAGACAGAGTTCACCCACAAACTTCCCCAAAGACAACTCCTTTCCCGATAAAGACACATTTTCATGGCAGAGGGAAGAGAGAAGAAAGAGAGAGACTGTGAGAAAGGGAGGGGGAGCGTTACTGAACCCAACTGAGACCGATGTCAGTCAAACACTGTCCCGAGAAATTAGTGTAGGGCCTCTAAAGGATAACTATAATAATAAGTAAGAGCTTCCCCATTTATCTGACAGAGTGAATAGAGGGCTGGTCCTTTATTTAAATCCAAGTTTAAATTGTTCCTTAAATACTTCTTAGCTACGTGATCTTCGGCAACTTATTTTACCTTTCCCAACCTTGGTTTCTTCATTTGTAAAATGGAGATAATAATATCACCCATCTCCCGGGTTGTTATAAGGATAAAATGAGATAATATTTGTAAAGTTCTATATAAATGCTAGCTATTATTATTAGCTATTATTTTTTTTAAACTGCATCCCATCAATAAAAAGCACAAAAACTCTAAAATGAGACTCTGTCCTAGGCTCCTTGTAAAGAGAGCTGGCTCCTGTTCTCTGACTCTAAGAATTTCCATTTAAAAATAATACATGATTTCAACATATTTAACATCTATTGGACTATCTGCCAGATGGGGGAGAGGATGGGAGAGAGGAAGAAGGGGAAAATTTGTAACAAAAGGTTATGGAAGAGTCAGCGTTGGAAAAATTACCCATGCATATGCTTTGTAAATAAAAAGCTTTAATAATAAAAAAAATACATGAACTTGGGCAGTCATGCAGAATTGCAGAGTCCCCAAATCTCAGAGTTAGAAGGGATCTCAGAAGCCAACCAGTCCAACCCATGTCTAAACAAGAATCCCTCCGTGCCATTTCTGACACATGCTCATCCTGCCTCTGAATACTTTGAGTGAAAGGGAACATGTAATGGGCTGAGGCTTGAGTTGATGCACTGAGGTCCTAAGCACGTGAGGCTAAATAGTAATTGGACCATACTCTATTAATATATATACTTGGAGAAAGAATGGCCCCTGCCCACTATTTGTGCAAGTCCTGATGTGTTGTATAGGAAATGATGATTTTGGTGGGAGAGGCAGGGGAGTGAGAGAGAAGCGAAAAGAGAGACTGCTGGCTGGTTTCTTGACACAGCTGCTCGCATTGCTATCGCACCCCCCTTCACCTCCGATACCCCTTCACCTTTGATCCTTCTTCACTTTCACTAAGAATAAAGATCAACCATTTTCCCCTAATCTGAATTTTTGACTCCGGCTGATTTTAAATACGCGGAACTCACTTTTTTTTGCAGTTCTTCTAAATATATCTCCACATTCGTCATGCCGTGCAAAAAATCAGGTCAAAACGGAAAAAATTATGAGAAAGAAAAAATAAACAAGTAAACAAACAAACAACAAAAAAGATGAAAGTACTCTGCTCTGATCCACATTCCATCTCTATAATTCTCTCTCTGGATGCAGATGGCTCTCTATCACAAGTCTATTGGAATTGCCTTGAATCATCTCATCGTTGAGAAGAGCCAAGTCCATCAGGGTGGATCATCACATAATCTTGTTACTCTGTACAATGTTTTCCTGGTTCTGCTCACTTCACTCAAGCATCAGTTCATATAAGTCTCTCTAGGCCTCTCTGAAATCATCCTGCTCATCTTTTCTTAGAGAATACATATATTCTCTATATGTATGTATGTATGTATGTATATATATATATATACCAGTACCAAAATATATACATATATATGTGTGTGTATATAGATAGATAGATAGATACCAATACTTACTGAGCCCACTCCCCAACCGATGAGCATCCACTCAGTGGGGACTCACTTCTTAAGTTTGAAAGCCGGGTGTCTCAACTTGGAAACCCAAGAGCTAAATCCATGTCGCCAGGGGTGGGGAGAAGGAAGGAAAGGAGATCTGAACCTTCCAAGCTCGCCTGCTGGAGCTGAGGATTGCTCAGAAGTCTTATGAGTTGCTAGGATGGCACCGGCCCTCTGTAAACAGGAAGTATTTGTTTAATCGTCCCATAAGCCTCTCTATCTTCTGGGAACTTGATGGATTTAAGTATTTAATATTTCTGTATTTGTTCTCGGAATCCTGAGAATGCTTTGCTTTTATATGTTTTCTTTGATGGGTGGGATAATGGTTGTTTCCTCCCCAATACATTTGTTGTACAGGAAGTCCCTGGGTTGGAAGAGGGACCCAGTTACCCACTTTGGGGGAACGCTAGACAACTGTACCTAACCCTTATCCAGATGAGTTGCTGAAAGTTTCTAGGGTAGGAGCATGAGGCAGAAAAAATCGACTGAGCCTCGTGGGGAGGAGTTTTGAAGATGGAACTCTGTTGGTGTGAGCCCAGAGTTCTTGGAGGAGGGAGCCAACTTCTAACTCAATCAGATGCAGTCATTTCAGTCCATTCCTTCTATCTGCCCAAAGCACTTGTCCCAGCTGGAGCTCTCAGTCAGCATTTCTAATGGGGGAGTGATACTAGGAGAGACCGAAGGGATGGTTATGGGGTAGAGGAAAGGAGAGCAGGTTAAATTCTCAGACCAGGGAGGAGTCTGGCTATGAGTTACCATGGACAGCAAGAAATCTTGCAGAGGGAAAACCATTAGGGGCAGCTAGGTGGTGCAGTGGATAGAGCACCAGCCCTGAAGTCAGGAGGACCTGAGTTCAAATCTGACCTCAGATACAACACTTCTTGGCTGTGTGACCCTGGGCAAGTCATTTAAGCCCAATTGCCTCAAGGGGAAAAAAAAAACAAACCAACAAGCATTTCTTCACTTCAAACAGATTTGACTGATCTGCCCAAGAGTTAAGAGTGAAGGGTATTAACCCAGCCCAGAACAAAGAACACTGGATTTGGGGCCTAGGTTCAGATCTTACCTCTACAACCAATTTTAGAGGCAGATTTTGTGATTTTGTGAGCACAGGGAGCTCCTAAAGGAGGAAGTGCCCTTTAGGAGTGCAGATTCGCACCTTCTCTGAGATTATAGTCTTAGGGAGTTGTCTGGATGTTAAATGATTTGCCCACGATCACATGGTATGAGAAAGAGGTGAAACTTGAACCCATGTCCTCCTGGCTTTCTGTTCGGTTCTTTGTCCACTGTGGCATGATGTCACAAATTGTACGCTGCTCTCATCAGGCCAAGGAGGGAGAAGGGATGGCCGTGAGGCAGAGAGAACAAAGAACTAACTTCAGCCACACAAACTTCAGCCACACTCCCATCTGAGCCGGGGCCAGCCATACTCCCTGATGCCCCAGGTGGTATCAATTAAGCACTCTCGAACCAGGCTCTATACTGGGCTCCTTACAGAGAGAACGATCAATCAGCCAACCAATCAATCAACATGTGTTCAGGCCTGCTCTGTGCTGGGCCCTGCGCCAAGGGCTGAGGGTACAAGACAGAAGGGAACCGAGTCTCCCATATAGAAGCCCCATACACGGAGCCGTGTAGGGGGAGGGTTCCTACAACTTGGAGGGATCGGGGAAGACTCTTCCAGAAGTTGAGTCCTGAAGGAAATCAGAGATGTCAAAAGGCATGGGGTGGGGGGAGGTAAGAAAGGGGAGCATTCCGGGCGTGGGGGCCAGTGGGGACAAAGGCATGGAGGCCAATGGGGACAAAGGCATAGAGCCAGGAGATTGAGCTCTGTGAGTCATGACATTTGTTCCACGGTGACTGGACCAAAGCACGGAGACAAAGGCTGTGTTCAAGACGGGAAAGGTAGAAAGAAGTGAGACGGAAGAGAGTTCTAAATGCCAAAAGAGGAGCCAATATTGGATCTTAGGACCAAGAGGGAGCCAATGGAAATTGTTGAGTTGGGGAGTGACATCATGAGACCTGTACTTGAGGAAAATCACTCTCGCAGAAGTGTGGAGGATTGATGGAGGCAGGGAGGCTGGGAGGTTGGGAGGCTGGGAGGCAGCTAACAAGATATTGTGGTAATCTGGGCAAGTCCAAGAATTGTGTAAGGAGAGAGAAGAGGGTATATCTGAGTCATGTTGGGGTAGAAACAACAAGATTTGGCAATTGATTAGAAATGTGAATAGAGGATGACGTTCACCTTGTGAAACTGGGGGACTGTAGGGCAGCTCTGCTGTGTGATTAAAAGGTCCAGAAAAGAGGGGAGTTTGGGGTGGGGAAGATATTGGTTCTGTTCTGGACACGCTGAGTTTGAGATGCTGATGGACCATCCACTGGAAGTCCCAACGGGAGCTCCATGAGTAGGCCCGAAGACAGAGCCTGGGGCTGAGAATGAAGAAGAGACAGAGAAATGATCAATGGACTCACAGGAACCAATAAGATCGTGGCGAGAGAGATAGAAAAGAGCAGAGGGCCAGAGTGGGACACGGTTGGTCGCTGTCATTGCTCACGCTTTGTCCAACAGGAAGGGGATGCCGGTGAGGCAGGGCTGGCCGGAGGGAGAGCCACCTGGGATCCAATGGCAAGATATAAGTCAGAACAGCTGGAAATGGCACTGGACACCGATGATGAACAAGCAGAGAAAGGTCACCAGGAAGAGAACCAAGAGAGCCCGTTGGCAGGGAGCGTCCGCGAGGGGATGGTGAACAACAGGGAAGTCTGGAGGACGGGACTGAGAAGAAACCATTGAAGAGACGTCTCCAGGACATTTTGGAGAACGGGAGCGCCGGGGGATGATGAGATTGGAGGCTAAGAAGAGAGCGAGAGAAAAGGAAATGGGGGCAACAAATGAGAGTGGATTTGTTCTTGAGACTTTGGCTGTGCAAGGGAAGAGAAGTCCTAGAGATGGGGAAAGATTAAGGGGAAAGCGGGGTCCAGTCGACGAGATTTGGGACTGAGGTGATCCGGGAGGAAGTAGTAGAGAGGGAGGGACTGCAGAGTGCAATGGAAGAGAGGCTCCAAGTAGGGCCAGTTCTGGAGAGGAGAGAAAGGGATCAAGGGAATGCCCAGAGAGATTGGGGCCGGCCCTGCATCAGAGGAAAGAAAGAAAAAGGAGGAAAAAAGAAAAGAGAAAAGGAAGAGGGAGAGGAGGAAGAAGGTTAAGAAGGAGGAAGGAGGAAGAAAAGGAAAGAGGGAAGGGATGAAGGAGACCATCTTGGACCCTGAGCAGGGGCGACTTCACCTAGCAGCAAGAATTCAGTGTGAAAAAAAAGGCCTGGGTTCAAATCCTGACCCTGATCCTCAATCCCTTTGTGACTTTGGGCAAGATACTTTCCTAGGTCTGTTTCTTCTGTAAAAATGATAGGGTGGAGTAAGTGCCTTCTGAGATCTCGATGCTTTGGTCTGGGATTCAGGGAAGAGGCAAACCTGGGAAACAATGACTGGGCAAGGATCCCTGTGGCAGCCATACCCATGGCATTGCGTCCCAAGATATTCTGACCAGGTAACAGGTTTTCCCCCGAGGCAGTTGGGGTTCAGTGATTTGCCCAGGGTCCCACAGCCGGGAAGTGTCACGTGAGGTGAGATTTGAACTCAGCTCCTCCTGACTTTAGGGCTGGTGCTCTACCCACTGAGCCACCGAGCTGTCCCTCCCAGGCAACCATTTCTAACAGGCATTTTCTGGAGACAATGTACAAGCCCCGAGGTGAGATTACAGTGGTAGAACTTCAGGCACCGGGACAGACAAACCAGTGGGGAAGATCTTGTTGGATGGGAAGTCTTCCCAGCTTCACAAGAATCACCAGATTCCCCCATCGAGGGCCGATGGCTCTGCCAGGTCCCTTCCCCTAAAAGCTCTCCGTGGCTTGGGCGTGGAAATAGCCTCCCCTCCCTTGTCACGAACGTCCCGGTCCCCCCGATTCTGGGTTTGACTGACAAGTGCTCTGGAGGGCCGGTGTGGGAGTGTGGGAGTGCCGGGGTGGAGGCTCCGCCTCAGACCAACTTATTCTCGGGCCAAGATGGAAAACAAGATCCATGGCCCGCAGCCCGACGGCCGCCAGCCCGGCTCAGCGCCTCCACGTGCCAGCTCGGCCGGCTCGCCCGCTCTCTCGTGGGTTCTCCGGCTGCCTCCTCACGCCACAGAGCCACGGCGGCCTGGACACCGGGACTGTGCCTCCGTCCCCTCCTGGGACCCTCCCAGCTGCTCAGCTACCCCCCGGGGCCCCCCAAGCCGCCAGCCAAGCCCTCCACGCCCTTGAGCCTGCGGCCAGCCCCCGCGTTCCAGGCCTGGCTTCGTTTCCACCCAGACCAGGGCCTGGCATCTTCCTCCGCCCGCCTTAAACACAGCCGGCCATTGTGTGGGTCCTGCCCAGCAGCCCCTGTGTGGGCCAGCGGGTGTGACGGGCGCTGGGGAGCCTGGCCCAAGAAGAGCAGGGAGCAGGCCTGGGGAGTTATCCAAGGTGAGGGAGGGAGCTGCCTCAGGACCTGAGGACTCCAGGACATCTTGATTCCATTCAATTCGAGGAGAAATGAATTCAAGAGGGCTGATTTTGCCTTAATTCAATTCAATTCAATTTCACTCCATTCAATTTGAGGAGAAATGAATTCAAGAGAACTGATTTTGCCTTAATTTAATTCAATTCAATTTGATTCCATTCAATTTGAGGAGAAATGAATTCAAGAGGGCCAATTTTGCTGTAATTCAATTCAATTCGATTTGATTCCATTCAATTCGAGGAGAAATGAATTCAAGAGAATTGATTTTGCCCGGCACTCTCACTCTTTTTGTGGTTGTTTGTTGCTTTTTATTTTCTTTCTCGTTTTTTTTTCTTTCTGATTTGATTTTTCTTGTGCAGCAGGATAATTATATAACTATGTGTTCCTACATTGGATTTAACAGATTTCTACCCTGTTTAACATATATTGGATTACTTGCCATCTAGGGGAGGGGATGGGGAGAAAGGGGGAGAAAATTGGAACACAAGGCCTTGCGAGGGTTAATGTTGAAAATTATCCATGCGGATGTTTTGAAAATAAAAGGCTTTATTTAAAAACAAAAAAACAAAGGCCGTGTCCCACCTTCCCTCCTTCCCCTCTGCCAGCCGAGGGCCAGGGTGGTAGTGACCCTCTGGGGGCCTGCCCGCCGGCAGGCTTTGGGGGGTACCAGCTGCTGAGGGGATTGTCGTGTGGCTCCCTAAGACCAAAAGCACTAAGTGGAAGCCACAGAACCCCAGGTTCTGTAAATGGCTGAGGCCCAAGCCCTCTCATCTGCCATTACAGGTCAAGGACCCGAGGCCATGTACCACACTGTCTCCCGATATAGCTCCACAATGTCGGGGGCCTGGAGGAAGGCGGGAGAGCCAGGACAGTGTGTGGCCCCTGGGGGGGGGCAGCCGTACCCAGAGGGGCCTGGGGCTGGGGCGCCCAGGGCTAGCTCCTCATCTTGTTGGATTAAATCTCACTGAATCCACATTTGTAGAAGACCCATGGATGGGGACGCCAGGGCCTTCCCCCGCTGCCCTCCTCCACCCAACGGGAAGCCCGGGGTCTGTAAGACAGAGAGCCCCCCAGGACACCCCCAACCATGCCAAGCAGGACCCCCGGGGGCCTCTGGGATTCTGAAGAGGCAGGAGGCCGGGCCTGGGACCCAGGGCCAGCTTTGCCTCAGGGCGGCTGGGAACCGGACACCTGGGCAGGTGCCCAGAGGCACGGCTCTGTGGTGGCCGGGATCTGCCCATTTCCCTTCTGCTTGGCACCGACTCTATAACTGGCAATCCCGCTGGAACCACCCGGAGATGCTTGCTTCCTGCGAGGGGATGTGGGCCCAGCCAGGACCCCCACCCGCCAAAAGGGAGGCGCCCTCCTCCGAGCCACTTGGACTCCTCCTGAGGAGCTAGACCCGGGGCTGAGTGGAAGCTGAGGCCCCCGTGTTTTTCCAGGAGAAGAGGTCCCCAAAGTCAGGGTCCTCTAACACCTCATCCCCTTCCCAAGGACTGGACACCAAACTGGGCTTGTGGAGAACAGGAATGCTCCCTCCTCCATCAGGCATCCCTTCCCGTGGCATCTCCCTTTGTCCAGGAGACCAGGTTGCAGCCACGCTGTCACCGTCCCATTCACCCCCAAATCTGGCTAGTTTTTGTCCCCCACATTTCTGGACTTTGTCTTCTCTCTACACAAGCCCACCTCCTTCTGGTCTGAAGCAGGACACCTTTCCCCCATTCTCTCCAATCCATACACAAGAATGATTTTCACTAAATTCCAAATCTGAATCTCTTCTCCCTCTCCCCCAAACCTCTCATGCCTCCCTATTGCCTCTGGAATCAACTACAAATTCCTCTGTCATTGAAAATTTTCCCAGGCTTTTTTTAAATTATTTCCATCCCCTCCATATACTCTAGGCTATTTCTCCCTGATCTCCCACCGCCAAGCTTTTGCACGACCTTTCTCCCATTCCCATGATGCTCGCTCTGTCTCAGAGTCCCCGGATTCCTGCCTCTTCCGGTCCCATGGCACGGGCTGGGCTGACCATCAGTGACAGAGGCGACGGGGATACACCGCGCCCTGAGACAGCTCAGCTCGTGCAGGATACGGTGAAAGAGCCCTGGTTCTGAAGTCAGAGATCTGGATTCAAATCCTGCCTCTGACATGATTTTTTAGGCAATGCAGCTAAATGACTTGCCCAGTGCCTGAGGCTGGTTTTGGACTCAGATCTTCTTGCCGCCAGGTCATGTGATCTAAGTTGACCTGACACAAACTACCTGGGCTCCCTTGGGGGATTTAGTCTCCTCAGGGTGCCAGGTTCCTCATCTCTGTGAGCGCCCCCTGGGCTCATTCCTCCAATTCTGACCAGCAGGACCCTCGCTTCCCCTCAGAGCTCTAGCGGAACCTTGAGGAGTCTGGGGAGTTGTTTCTCTCGCATAGTTCATGAGCCCCCATCGGGTGCATCCCCCCAGTGTCATCACCAGCTGATTTTCCCTCATATTTAAAAGGAGACGGTTGGACTCGGTGGCCTCTGGGATCCCTTTCCACCTCTGCTTTTTGCTGAATGAGTCATTGATACAGAACGAAAAATGAGAATAATAACAGTTGCAATAGCTGACACTTACACAGCATGTTAAGGTTTGTGAAGCACTTTCTACGTGTTGTCTCCATTCATCCGGACAACAAACCTGACAGAGGGGTCCTGCGTTATTCCTATTTTACAGATGAGAAAACCGAGGCTGAAAGCGGTTGGGTCTTGCTCAAATTCACAAGTGAAGCAACAAGATAGAGCAAAAGCAATATGGCTGCTTGGGCCAGAGAGGAGCCACCTGGAAATATGATGGAGGTTCCAAAATATACTTCCTGAAGGGGCTGAGCCTCCAGACTTCTGATGTCAAGGACTCCTGGTCCTGGACTGGAAGGGACACCACAGAAGGCCCCAACAGCCAGGAGAGAAGAGGCCGGGACTGAAGCAGAGGATCCGGTACCTGAGCTGCCGCTGGCGTTCCAGGGGATCCGTTGGGCCAAGATTCTGGGAAAGCCTCCTCCAGCTTTACCCCGACCCTCCTTTGTGATCTTGAATAGGTCACTTCCCTTTCTGGCTTTTGAGCTTCCTTATGTGGAAACTGTCGAGAGCTGGTGACCTCAGGATTCGGATTGCGACACGCTTTTGGCCAGAGGCGAAGAAGGAATTTATTTTGTTTGACTATACATGCTTGTAACAGGGGATTTATTTTTCTGTTTTTTTCAATGGTTGGGGAGGAGAGAAAGAAATCTTTTATTTATTGAAAACATTTATTTAAAAAAAAATAACAGGTCAGAATAGATTTTATTTATTTTTTAATTTATTCATTTTATTGATTTTTGCAAAACCTGTTCATTTTAACAGCCCAGGGAGCTCCTTTTGCCCATACACAGTGCTCTGCTACTAAATTCTTAGAGATGTGGGGGACTGAGGGAGGGAGTGTGCCCAGGATCACAAGGACGGAGGGATCAGGAACGGTTCTTAACCTCTGCTCTTCCGAACGCCATGGGCTGGGGAGCCAAAGACACAAAGAAAAGCAAGAGACAGCTCATAAACTACCAGAACAAAGCAGATCATTGACAGGAAAGTCTGACAATTAAGAGGGATGGACAAAGGCTTCTGGGAGGAGGAGGGATTGTAGCTGAGTCTTAAAGCCAGGGAAGCTGGGAGGCAGAGGTGAGAGCAAGAGCATTCCAGGCGTGGAACACGGTTCAGAGAGTGAGGGGGGAGGAGCGGGAGGTGGCCGGAGATGGCTGGATGGTGAAGAGCTCGGAAACAGAGGGTTTATATTTGAGCCTGAAGGGAAGAGGGAGAAGAAGCTGAGTGAAGGATGCTGGGAATGGGGAGAGACTTGACTGTCTGATTATTTCAATAGCCAGGGAGTGGAAGTGACAGTCCCAGAGAAGGAGACGTACCAGAAACATGGATCATGGCAGCAGATTGGATGTGAGGGGCGGGGGTGAGGAGTGGAGGGCGAGAAGAGCTTCCTCTTCCTTGGATGCAGGGGAGAACTCGGGAGATGGCCAGTGTCCCGGGGGGAGGGGAGGGGAGATGAGGGACGGGGAGAAGAAGAGCTCCCGGGGAAGGGTCTCCACGAGGAGAAGGTTCTCGGCTGAGAGGGGCTGGGGAGCATGGGAAGTCTGAGAAGAGTGGGGGGGCGGGCTCAGGAAAAAGGGTGACCTCACCTAACGTGTTTGTGGTGGGAACCATCAGCCAGGGGAGCTGATTTTCTCCTGGGGGATATGGTGAAGGCTGAAGTGGGGGGGCAAGATGCAGCTTGGCAGCCGGGATCAGTGGGATGAGGGAGGAGGGGAATTCCAAGTCGAAGGGTCGGAGCCGGTGCCCGTTGTCAGGACTGGAAGAAATGTCTTCCTGAGTCCCCAACGGAATTCCTGGGCCAAAATCAAAAGCCGGCCCCCATCCGGATCTGCCAAAAGGATCAGGTCCTCGAACGCGGGGAAGCTCTCAGCTGAGGGGCCTCCTCCTTTGGAAGGGCCCCTTCTGACTCCTGGGTCCCTCATGCTCACCAGACATCCGTCCGCGTCCCCTGGATGTCTCCGGCCCAAAGTCTCCTCCAATTCTTCCTGCTCCTTGGGCTCCCTCCCCTTCGGCACATTCGTGCTTTGGATGCTTTTCTCTCCCCAGATGTTCTCTCGGCCGGCTTCCAAGTTGAAGGTCAAGCTCCTTTTCTGTTGCACTCGAGTCCTTCAGATTTCTCACCTGGGCCCGGTCCCCCGATGGGCTTCCGGAGAGAGCCCCGCTCGGGCTTGGTCCCGGCTCGGGTGGGGGGACGTGGGGGGCCCAGGCAGGGCCCCTGGGGGGCCGGCGGGCCTTCCCCTCTCCCAGCACTCACTCACACTCACACACTTGCTATTCGTCTTTCCCAGTTGTTTATCGTGTCTTGGACGATTCACTCTCCCAAATCCTCCCTCGGCCAAATTTGAACTCAGCTCACAAGCGAGCTTGGGGAGATGCGTCCGAGCCAACTTGGGATGATCGCCTCCATTCCCGGCATCTCTTAGCGAGGAACCGAGTCCAAAGAAGCCATCAAGTCTGGCCTGGGAGAGCCGGGCTCTGGTTTGTAAACCAACCCCAGGGTCCCTTTGCTTCTCTTTCCTCTGTCTCCCTGTCCCACCCCAGTCTGTTTTCCTCTACAATTTTGTTCTTTCCCAATCCATCTCCGCTTCTCTTTCTGATTCTGTTTTTTCTCTTTTTTCCCCTTTCTTTCCTGTTCTCTCTGTCTCTTTCTTTCCTTCCTTCCTTCCTTCTTCTTTCTTTCTTTCTTTCTTTCTTTCTTTCTTTCTTTCTTTCTTTCTTTCTTTCTTTCTTTCTTTCTTCTTCCTTCCTTCCTTCCTTCCTGCCTTCCTTCTTTCTTTCTTTCTTTCCTTATTTCTTTCTTCCTTTTCTTTCTTTCTTTCCTTATTTCTTCTTTCCTTCCTTCCTTCTTTTATTTCTCTTTCTTTCATGTTTTCTTTCTTTCTTTCTTTCTTTCTTTCTTTCTTTTTTTCTTTCTTTCTTTCTTTTTTTCTTTCTTTCTTTCTTTCTTTCTTTCTTTCTTTCTTTCTTTCTTTCTTTCTTTCAACTGGCCCTGTTCCCTAGGCCCCTTGTTGCCCTTGTAAGTTGACACTAGTCTCCCACTTGACTCAGGTACAAAGCAAAGTGATCTGAGTTCAAATCCTCCTCAGCCACCTACTCCCTTGGATCCTTGTGACCTTGGCCAACTCACTTCTCTCTGAGCCTCACTTTGCTCTACTGTAAAATGGGGCATTGGGCGAGCTGGCCTCGGAGGCCCCTCCCACAGGGGGGGGGTGTGAGATGGGAAGTCAACCCCCCCCCCCAGTCCTCCTGGATGCCCGTGTGACCCTGAACAAACTGCCTGAGGTCCCTGGGCCACGACTGGAAATCAGGAGGCCCATAGGAGAGACGGAGCAGCTCAAGTCTCCAGTATATAACAGGCCTTCTCCCCGTCCCCGCCCCATTAGGGGCTCCCAGGAGGCTCCGGACTCCGCCCCGCCGATCTTGCTCCTGCCTCATGGAGTGCTGACCGGCCTCCCAGGCCTCCACAACGTCCCAAGTCTCAGACTCGGAGCCTAAACTCTGGGGAGAGCCCGCAGCCGGCGCCCTGGGGATTTCTGGGAGGGGGCTCTGGAGACCCGGGCCCAGAGGCTGCAGGGCGGAGGCAGGCCTGGAGCCCCAGATCCCGGAGTCTCCGCAGTCACGGAGAACAACCGGCTCATTTTTATGAGGAGAAAACTGGGGCCTAGGAAAGTTAAGTCTTTCACCCCTAGTCACACAGGGAATAAGCATCAGAGGCAGGACTTGAACTCCCTGATTCGGCACTCTCCCCTTTACATGATGCTGCAATCCAACCCCCTAACTTTACAACCGGGGAAACCGAGGCCCAGAGAGGTTAAGTGACTTGCCCGACGTCACATTAGCAGGAAACACCAGAGGTGGGTTTGAACCCTGGTTGGTGATGGACAGTGGGACAAACCCCCAGGGAGGAAAGGAGTCAGCCTCAGCCGCCCCGGCCCGCCCTCCCGGGGGCCCCCCTAGCCAGAGCCGACGGCCCCTCAGGCCGGCCCGGCCTCCCAAACCCCAAAGCCCTAACTCTCCCCCTCTCTGGACCAACCTAGAGCAGGCTGAGACCGAGGTGACACCGGGGATGCTCTTAGTGACTCAGGGGGAAAGCCAAGTCACTTCTGGAGCACTGACCGGTGGGATCTGCAGAGAAGGGCCGGCTGTAGCCACGCCATGCCCCATGGCCCCCCACGGCCCCCCAGAACCGGCCACCCCTCCCCCAGCTCTGAGCACAGGAAGCTCCTCTCCTTCCTGAGCTCTCGAGGGGGAGGGGAGGAGTGCAAGCCCTCCTCCCCCTTGCCCCCCAGTGCTCCCTGCTCCTGGCCTGGGCTCACGGAGGCCCACGAAGGCCTCGTTGGGCAGACAGACACCCGGCTTTCCTGAGCGGCCTGCCCTGGCTGGCGGGACCGGAATTCTCTGAAGAGGGTGGAGACGGGACATTTGAGGGGACGGGGTGGGGGAGCACTCCAGGGGCTCTTGCCAAGCCCTAGGAGGGTGTGAGGAGCCTCGGGGCGGCCGCTTGTTGTACAGAACACTGTGTGTTTGGGGTTTTTTAAAGCACCAGTCTAAATAAGAGGCTGAAACATCCCCCCTCCCCACCGGCCAGGCCCTTGCCAAGGAACGCGCCCTGGCGGTGCTCCCCTCCCTCGTCCCGGGAGCCTCTGGGTGGGCAGGGCAGGGACGTCCCCCCGGACACAAGGTTCGGGCAGCTCCCTCAGCCTGGCCGGCACGGGGGTCTCCCCGGCCCAGTGTGCACGGAGGCAGAGGAAGGAGGCCCCTCAGAGCCAGGGGAGCCCAACCCCGAGCCTTGACCGGGCAGACACGTCCGGATCCCAGCTACAGTCCTGTGACTCAGGAAGGTTCTGGGCCCGCAACGAGGCTGGGCCCATTAACACCCCGAGCCCCCGGTACAATGGGCGCCCCCAGTCAGGGAGCCCTGGTATGAAGGCCCCCACAGCCTCCACCTTCAGGGAGCCTGGTACCATGGGCGCCCCGGCCCTGCCCTCAGGAAGTTCTCTTTGGATGAAAAGTTGAACTGACACTCCTGAAAAAAGCAAGAACATTCCCGGCTTCCAAAATCCCATAAACAAGGGGGAACGAGCCCAACGCAAACAGACCCGCTGGAGCAGAGTTCGGGGGCTCGGAGGAGAGAGGCCCCTGGGTGGGGCCGGTCCAGGATAGCTCATGGGGGAGAAGGGATGGAGGAGCAGGAGCCCTGCCAGGTTCCGAGGGAGGGCAGGGCGGGACTGGCAGCGAGCAAGGGGCCGAGAGTCAAATCACAGGATGAGATGGAGAGCTGGAAGGCCCGGGGGTCCCAGGGCTCACGTAGGAGGGAGGACGGAGGGCCAGGGCAGCAGTGCTCCCAGGGTCCACAGGTATTCAGAAGCAGCTGCGGGATTTGAACCCAGGGCTTCTTTCTCCAAAGTAATGCTCCCTGTTATGAGGAGCCTAGAGGAGACCAGGAGCTGAAGGGAAGGGAGAATGGGGTCACAAGGAAGTCTGGGCCAGGAGTCCAGAAGACAGAGCTGGATGGAAGACAAGGGGAGAGATGGGGGGTGGGGGGTTTGGACCCAACGTCCAGGATGCTGCTCCAAGCCCTCCAGGGCCTCCTCCGCCTCCCCGGTGTCTGCCTCCCTGCACCCCAGCACAGCCTTTTCCTCCCTCCCTCAACCCAGCGGAACCCGGGCAGTGTCCCCGGCCTGCCTCCTCCCCCCCGGGCCATACCCCCGCCTGCTCTTCCTTCCCACCTTGTCTCGGAAGTTCCCGTCCGGTCTCTGCGGGAAAACCCGGGGCTTGTGGGGTGGGCAGCTCCTTGCCCTGCCCTGACGTGCTGCCTGTGACCAAATCTGGGCTCCCGGAGACTCCCTGCTGGCCCCAAACATAGTGATAGGAAGCAGTGGGTAAGGGAAGCCCCTTCTGCTATGGGAGGCGCCAGACAGGATGACAGACAGCTCTGGAATCCTTGGACATAACTGGAGGGTCCCCGGGGGCTTCTCACTCCAGGTTAAGCACAGAAGGTGGCCGAGCCCCAGGGCACTTACATGCCCGAGGGCAGGGCCTGTGGGCGCCCATCCTACCAGGGGCTCCCTGAAGGTGGAGGCTGTGGGGGCCCTTTGTGCCAGGGTCTCCCAGAGGGCAGGGCCTGTGGGCGCCCATCCTACCAGGGGCTGGTCAGGGGGAAGGGGATGAGCTTCCATGGATCACCATGGATCTCTCGATCTCCTCGGTGACCGTACCAAGCACTTCACAAATAGCTCATTTGTCCTCCTACAAAGCTGGCAGACAAACGCCTTTATTTCCCGGGGAGGACAGGGTCACACAGCTGGCAAGGCTTCCCAGGAAGATTTAAATGTGAGCATCTCCTGACAGAATCACAGGGTTACAATCGTGTGAGATCCTAACCCCCTTCCTTTTGTAGATAAGGAAAATCGGGCCTGGGGCGGGCACTGTGCCCAAGGCCACACATAGGGTGAGGGGTTCTGCGCTCTGTCCAGCTCTAGGTTCTGGTCCTCTGACCTCCAAGGTCCCGTGAAGTTCTGCATCCATGGTTCCTATGGGGCAGACCCAGTGAGTCACCGACACGGCGCAGAAGCCAAAGAATTTTGAGCTATTCTAGACGAGACCAAAATAGTCCTGGGATCCAAGATTCGTTTGGGAGGTGACGGGGCCCGGGACTAGGGGTCCTGCTCGGGTTAAATCGGGAGAACCACATTCGATTCTAAGTGTGGAACGCTCAGGGCAAACCTGGACCAAGCGGGGAGTGCCAGGGGAGAGCCGCCACCTTGGGGAAGGGCCTCGAAGTCACGCCATCGGGGGGCAGGGGAAAGAACCGGGGATGTTTCGTCTGGAGGAGACTCCAGGGGAACATGATGACTGAATCCAAGTATTCCGAGGGCTGCTGTCCAGGGGAGGGATTGGAGATGATCTGCTTGGATTTGAAAAGCAGAGAGGGAAGCGGTAAAAAATTTACGCTTGATCTGGGGGAAAACTTCCCAGGGATTCCTGAAAAGAGAAGGGGCCTCCTGGAGAGACGGTGGCAGCTCACTTCATTTTGTTTGCCTCGGTTTCCTCATCAGTAAAATAAGCTGGAGAAGAAAATGGCGGAAGCACTCCAGTATCTTTGCCAGAAAAACCCCAAATAAGAGGTGAACACAACTGAAAACAATTGAACTACAACAGCAACTACAAAGAGACGGAGAAGTCGGTGACTTTCCCCAAAACCCAGAGGCTTGGACGTAGGGGATCAGTGGAGACCAAAGAGAAATGATCTGAGACCAGAGCGGTAGAGACCAGTGGGCTAGGTTAGTTTGAAATGAATGGATACATAAATAACATTTATTGAACCGGGATGGCACTAGGCTAAGTCACCAGGTATACAACAATCGATTCAAGATGATTCTTGCCCTCGAGGAACTTACATTCTAAAGGAGAAAGACCTCATTTATAAGGTGGCCCAGGGAGGTTTTGTTGGCGAGATATGGAACAAGATCAATAGGCGCCAATCCAACCGTACCCACGCTGAAAGTGGCTCTGCCTTAACAGGGCCATTGGAAAGCCCTTGTCTTTTAGGAAGGACGGTGGGAAGCTAGAGAAGGGATCCTCCAGAGGAGGTCAGCCAGTAAGCTGGGCACCTAGGGGTCACGCCATCGGAGGAATCGAAGGAAGCTAAGAAAAATAGGTTCATACCTGCCAGCTAGGAGAGGGAAGGAGGGGAAGATTAGGAACAAAAAGTTTTGCAAGGGTCAGTGTTGGAAAAATTACCCATTCATAAGCTTTGTAAATCAATAAAAAAGAAAAAGAAAAATGAGTTTTTTAAACCATTTTAATACCATTTATCATTTAAAATGATAAACTTTATCATTTAAATTTGACTCGTTTTTACTACCCCTTACTAGGTTTTTACTATTTCCCATCAAGCAGTTCTTTAATTATTTGTAGGGATGTCCTATGGCTTGTTCCCAGGGACCGAGCTCCCGGTGGATGGGAGATTTATTCAGTGTTGGGGAAAACTTCCTAACGATTAGAGTTCCTTAGAGGTTCCCCCGAAGTCCTGAGCAAGGTTATTAATAATAACAAGAGCTAACATTTAATTAGTGCTTTGAAGTCTGCTTTACCTATGGGATCCTCACGACCACCCTTTGTGAGGTAGGGATTGTATTTATCCCCTTTTGCAAATGAGGAAACTGAGGAGAAATCACTGGCCTAGAGCAATTTCTGCTCATGTGCGGCCTGAGTTAGATGGCCTCTGAGGTCTCTTCCAGCTCTGAGATGCTTCGATTCTGGGAAGAGGCGGCCTCCGGGCCAGGGGAACCTGGAAAGCAGCAGAGGCTGAGAGGCCTGGGGAGGTGGCGTCTGGACACATCCCCCAAGCTTGGAAGGGTGAAGGGAGCCGGAGTGGGAGGGGGAGCAGGCCGAGGTTCAGCCGGGGTCAGGCAATCTAAGTCATAGCGAAGTGGGGGCTCAGGCTTTCCTAACTGGGCAAGGACTTAAAAGGGGCAGCTGAGGGCAAAGGGGAGGGATCCCCTGTTCTTGGACGATGGACCCCATTCCTCACTCTTCCTTCTGTTGTCCCCCAAGCTCCCTTTTGAAGACACCCTCCATCATCGGCTTGGAAGGAGCTCTTATGGCTCTCGATCTAACTCCTCATTTAACAGAAAAGGAAACTGAGACCCAGAAAAACCCAATGAGCCAGAGGTTAAATCAGTCCTTGTGTCCAGGGCCCAGCTCTCTTGTCCAGTTGCACCATTTTAACCAGGAGTAGGTTTTGGATGGGGGGTGGGGGGGCAGGAAGGGGGAGGAGGAAGCAGGGAAGGAAGGAAAACTTGATTAATGGGAGGAGGAATATTTAATTAATTTAGAATCATAGATTGAGGAGTTTTAGAGCTGAAAGGGACTTCAAAGAATCAGTTTCCAAAGGAGAAAGGACCAGTTTCTAATCCCACCTCTGACGCATCCTGGCTGCATGACTCCGAACAAATCACTTAACTCAGGCTCTCCTAGACAGGATGTATGTAGCAGGAAGGATGGACATCTGCACTGGGAGAGAGAGTTTTCCTCCCTGGGAATTCTCTGTCATCGTCATCTTAAGGAACCTCACAGACAGTTCGAAAGTATACAGCTTGGATCACGGACATCACGGGAAGCCATTTAGCCCAATCCTTCATTGTATAGATGGGGAAACTGAGGCAAAGAGACAAGAAGCGGCATAGGATTTCCACCCTAGAGTTGGAGGGTACTTCAAAGGCTGGCTAGCCCAAGCTCCTCATGTTACAGATGAGAAACTGAGCTCTCCAGAGAGAGACCGGCTCAAAGCCAAGCAGGTTGTATGCAAGAGCAGGAGTAAGAGTTAGCCAAGCCCCCTAGCCAGCTCCCCCAGTTTCAGATCCAGTGGGGCTTTCCCATTATACCATGGAAAACCTGCAAGTCAAAAGCCTGGTACTGGAGTCACTGATCATGTGACTTTGGGCAAACGCATGAAGAGTCTTGGCCGGAATCAGAAGAAGCAGATTCAGGTCCCACTGCGAGGCTTGGCTTGGGACCAGTCCCTTACCTTCCTCGGGCCTCTGTCTCCTCACCTGTGCTATAAGGGGGCAAGTTCACCCTCCACTGTGCTCCCTTCCGGCTCTGATCCCATGACTCCTCTGAGCCTCAGTTTTCTCATTTGTAAAATGGGCCTTGTGATCCCTGTCCTCCCTACCCCATCTGGCTCCCTTCCACCTGCTGTGAACCCCCCCCCCAATCTCTGTTGCCTCTTATGCAGAAAACAACATTATAAAACATTTGTTAAGGATTGGTCAGTCCGGCTTCCTTGGAAGATTTGTGTATGCTTCGGGATGCTGCATTTTTTAGGAAAGACGTTGATAAACTGGGGAGCGTCCAGAGGAGGGTGACTGGAATGGGGGGGCTGTCTCCAGCTCCTCTGCAGGGGGGGGGGGGAGGGAGGTGATTATCCTGAGGAGGAGGGGGGAGGGGGGAAGGGGGAGAGGAGAGACATGATGGTTTGTCCATAAGCATCTGAGGGCTTGTCACGAGGAAGGGCAGACAGTGAGTTGGGAGAAAGATTCTGGCTCAAGGTGGGGAATAAGGGCCAGGAATCCGAGCCATCCAAAGCAATCCTGCCTGCTTCCCAAGAACCTGGCTTGGGAAGTTCTTCGCAGGCCTGGATCAGCAGCCTGGTCAGGGCGATTCTGCTTAGTCCTGAGCCCCCGCAGCTCCGGGCCCTGAGGCTTCCTGAGGCCCTGGGGCTTCTGGGGCTTCCTGGGGCCCTGAGGCTTCTGGGGCTTCTGGGGCTTCCTGGGGCCCTGAGGCTTCTGGGGCTTCCTGGGGCCCTGGGGCTTCTGGGGCTTCCTGAGGCCTTGGGGCTTCTGGGGCTTCCTGGGGCCTTGAGGCTTCTGGGGCTCCTGGGGCTTCCTGGGGCCCTGAGGCTTCTGGAGCTCTGGGGCTTCCTGGAGTCCTGGGGCTTCTGGGGCTTCCTGGTGCCCTGAGGCTTCTGGGGCTTTCTGGGGCCCTGAGGTTTCTGGGGCTTCCTGGAGCTCTGGGGCTTCTGGGGCTCTGTGGCTTCCTAGGACCCTGAGGCTTCTGGGGCTTCCTGGGGCTCTGAGGCTTCTGGGGCTTCCTGGGGCCCTGAGGCTTCTGAGGATTCCTGGGACCCTGAGGCTTCTGGGGCTTCCTGGGGCTCTGAGGCTTCTGGGGTTTCCTGGGGCTCTGAGGCTTCTGGGGCTCTGGGGCTTTCTGGGGCCCTGAGGCTTCTGGGGCTTTCTGGGGCCCTGAGGTTTCTGGGGCTTCCTGGAGCTCTGGGGCTTCTGGGGCTCTGTGGCTTCCTAGGACCCTGAGGCTTCTCGGGCTTCCTGGGGCTCTGAGGCTTCTGGGGTTTCCTGGGGCTCTGAGGCTTCTGGGGTTTCCTGGGGCTCTGAGGCTTCTGGGGTTTCCTGGGGCTCTGAGGCTTCTGGGGCTTCCTGGGGCTCTGAGGCTTCTGGGGTTTCCTGGGGCTCTGAGGCTTCTGGGGCTCTGGGGCTTTCTGGGGCCCTGAGACTTCTGGGGCTCTGGGGCTTCTTGGGGCTCTGGGGCTTCTGGGGCTTCCTGGGGCCCTGGAGCTTCTGGGGCTTCTTGGGGCCCTGGGGCTTCCTGGGGCCCTGAGGCTTTTGGGGCTTCCTGGGGCCCTGGGGCTTCTGGGGCTTCCTGGGGCTCTGGGGCTTCTGGGGCTTCCTGGGGCCCTGGGGCTTCTGGGGCTTCTTGGGGCCCTGGGGCTTCCTGGGGCCCTGGGGCTTCCTGGGGCCCTGAGGCTTTTGGGGCTTCCTGGGGCCCTGGGGCTTCTGGGACTTCCTGGGGCTCTGGGGCTTCTGGGGCTTCCTGGGGCCCTGAGGCTTCTGGGGCTTCTTGGGGCCCTGGGGCTTCCTAGGGCTCTGGGGCTTCTGGGGCTTCCTGGGGCCCCGGGGCTTCCTGGGGCTCTGAGGCTTCTGGGGCTCTGGGGCTTTCTGGGGCTCTGAGGCTTCTGAAGCTCTGGAGCTTCCTGGGGCTCTGGGGCTTCTGGGGCTTCCTGGGACCCTGAGGCTTCTGGGGCTTCCTGGGGCCCTGGGGCTTCGGGGGTTTCCGGGGGCTCTGGGGCTTCTGGGGTTTCCGGGGGCCCTGGGGCTTCTGGGGCTTCCTGGGGCCCTGAGGCTTCTGGGGCTTCCGGGGGCTCTGAGGCTTCTGGGGCTCTGGGGCTTCCTGGGGCCCTGAGGCTTCTGGGGCTCTGGGGCATCCTGGGGCTTCTGGAGCTTCCTGGGGCTCTGGGGCTTCCGGGGGCTCTGAGGCTTCTGGGGCTTCCGGGGGCCCTGGGGCTTCTGGGGCCCTGGGGCTTCCTGGGGCTTCTGGAGCTTCCTGGGGCTCTGGGGCTTCCGGGGGCTCTGGGGCTTCTGGGGCTTCCGGGGGCCCTGGGGCTTCTGGGGGCCCCGGGGCTTCCTGGGGCTTCTGGAGCTTCCTGGGGCTCTGGGGCTTCCGGGGGCTCTGGGGCTTCTGGGGCTTCCGGGGGCCCTGGGGCTTCTGGGGGCCCCGGGGCTTCCTGGCCTGTCACTGTCAAGAGAAGGAGCAAGTCTTCCGCCCTTGTGAGACCAGGATGGAAAGGAATGGATCGAGCCCCAGGGTCCCTTTCTGCCCGAGGTGGGACGATCCCGGTCCCTCGAAATTACTTCCAACGGTTCCACACTAAAGCGCGAGCAAGCACCTCCCGGGGGCTCCCAGAGAGGGAGCGGCCGCAGAGGTTTCTTCCCGCGTCTTTAATCCAATCAGTAACCTTTCCCGAGCCCTTGCCTTCAAGGAGGGTGCACGTGCGCGTGCGCGAGTCCGTGAGTGCCTGAGGAGACACGTGCGCGCCTGTATACACAGCTAGAGAAGGCTGTGCGCACACACAAGCACGCATATATAGGCACGTGCCTCCGCGCGCATGCGTGCACACATGTACAGTGTGTCGGCACAGTGCGCACGTGTGCGCGTATCCACGTGTGTGTACTATGTGCACTCATATCTTGTACATGCATAAGTGTGCATATGTAATTTTCCAATTAAGTCCCCACCTTCAAGGAGGACGTACACACATAACTGCATGTCCATAGATATTTAAGGAGAGCACTGTGTGAGTGCACAACACAATTCATGCATGCGTGAGTGTGCACATGTGGCGCACACGCATCTGCATGCAAACATATACATGCGTGTGTGTCTACATGCATGCATGGATGAGTGTAAGCGGGGGCTATGAATCCAACAAGCCCTTAAGTCCTTGCCTTACACACATGTCCATAAATATTGGAGACGCATGTGTGTGTGTGTGTATAATACACATCCCTGCACACGCATGTGTATATACATGTGTATCGTGCACGTGGCTGTGTGTGGGTGTGGACATTCATGCATCTATGTCTCTGTGTGTGCATTTCCGTGATGCCTGTGCCTGTGTGCCGTGTCATACGTGTCTGTGATACATGCCTAGTACACATGTGAGCCACAAGGAGACATACAGGGAAATACGATAACCTGGGGCTGTGTACGAACAGACTGTGTGTGTCGTGTGCGTAGGAACGTGTGCGTGGGTCCGTGTGCGTAGGTACGTGTGCGTGGGTCCGTGTGCATGGGTACGTGTGTGTATGACTCGGCGTGATGGGGCAGCAGAGTGAGCAGCTGGCGGGGGGAGGGGACAGAGCTCGTGCCCAAAGAGCCGGGGCTGAGCCTTGGAAGGAAGCGAGGGGTTCCTGCGGGAGGTGGGAAGGAGGGAGCGCTTCCGGGTCGGACCCAAGGGCGCGCTGGAAGATGGAGGCCCGTGCGGTGGCGCAGGATCTGTGGGGCCGCACGGCGGGGAGGGGAGAGGGGAAGGGCGGGGCGGGGCGCGAAAGGCTGGCGAGGCGGGGGAAGGGGCTCTCGGGGACAGACGAAGGCCTTGCGCCCGCTCTCAGAGAGGAGAGATCCTCGTGTCGGGGAAACCCCCGGAGAGCCAGCTGGGGACGGCTCGGAGAGAGAAGGGCCTAGAGGGGGACTGCCGGTGCCGTGGGGCACCCAGTGGGCTCTTCGTCAATGACTGCGGACACGAAGCAGTCACGTGCCTGGCAGGGGGCTGGCCCAGACTTCGCCGGCTCTCCGCCCCGCCCCGTTTCCGTGGGCACGTGTGGGGCTGCTCCTTCCCGTGGGAGGCCAGCCGCACCGGAAGCTCCCCGGGCGCAGGCAGGGACAGCACCTATTTGCCCAGAGCATGCACAGAGGTCACATCCCCAGTCCGGGCGGAGGGGGAAGCTCTTCCTCACCCACCCACTCTCACCACGCCCCCGAGTCTTCCCGCCCCATCCCGCAGGCAGAGGCCGCAGGGTTGGGGGGCTGAGAGCTGGAGGGAGCAGAGGAGATCCTCAGGGCCATCTCACAGATGGAGAGACGGAGACCTTGCTGCTGGTGATGATGTGACATCCGGGTTTTCTTGGCAAAGATACTGGTTTTCCCGTTCATTCTCTGCCTTATTTGACAGATGAGGAACTGAGGCATGGGGTTAAGTGCCCCAGGGTCACACAGCTAGTAAGCATCCGAGGCTGGATTGAGCCTCTAACTATCTCCAGCCAGGAGCAGTGAAAGGGCTTGCCCAAGCCGGGTTCTAGCCCACGCCTTTGGGGAGATGGGAAGTGACTTATCCAAGGACACATAACAGACCCCTAACAGCTGGACCGAGTAGAAAGGAGCATCCAGGAACCCCCTCCTCCTGACAAACTCCTTCCCCCTTGGATGGGGTCCGAGGGCTCAGATCCCGACCCCCCTCTCCCCCCCCCCAGTCAGCCCCTTCCCCAGCTCCCAGGGCCCCACTCCAGAGAAGGTAAGGAGCCCCTCGGGGCAGAGGGAGGGAAGGAGGAGATAGATTTCGGCACATCTGTGACTAATCACGAATGGCCCGTATATATTGTCTTTGGCCCGCTTTCTGGAGTTTTCGGTATGCATGCCCCCAGACACGAGGCTGACAGATCAGGGCAGGGGCCTCGGACTGGGAGGTCCGAGAGCGGGGACGGGGTCTCCTGGTTCCCGGGTGAGACCCCTCGCCCCCCGGCCCTGCGCCCCTCTCCTCGGGCAGGCCGTGCTGAGAGGTAGGGGACTGGAGTGGGCAGTGCTCCCCGAGCTGCCTCCTTTACCGCCCCCCCCTCCCCTCGGTCTGTCACGCATCTCATGTTGCCGGGGGCCTCGCTGGGTTCCAGCCCGTCACGGGCGCGCTGACAGATTGTCCGTTTCCTGTAGGCCGCTCTGCCCGCACTAAGAGGCTTTCTGGCAAGGAGTCAGGGAGTCACCTCATCCCCGGCTCGTTTTCAGAAACAATCCCGGTCCTGCTGGGGCTGGGGCTCCCAGGCCGGCGGCCCTTCGGGGGCTGTGGTGAGGCTCGGCCTCAGGGGCTGGGAAAGGGGTCCCCTTGCTTCTCGGTGCATACTGGAAGACCGTCTGCTGCGTCTTGGGGCTGGGGGGAACTGAGCTCCAGATTTCCAGCCCTAGATTTTAAATCTGGGCTCACTGTTCTGTCTGAACTGGGAGTTTGAGAAGCCGGGATTTAGACTCTGTGCTCTGGGCTAAGTAATCAAACAACGCACATTTATTAAACACTTACTAGGTGCTATACCCAGTAGTCTCTAGGGTACAAACAGCAAAAATGAGCCCCTTTTGCCCCCCGGGGGCTTACATTCTATCAGGGAGAGTCCGTGTCCATCAAAGGGATGTATAAAGGTGAAATTTGCAAAATATGACATCGTTTAGACTAGCAGAGAGAGGGAGGATAAGGGACGACTTCACAGAGAATAGAGACCCTTAGCCGGGGGGCTCCCAACTTGGCATTTTTACTCTGGCTTCCTTTATCATCCTGCACATTTTATTTTATGTATTTATGCTCCTGAGAAAGAATCCCTAGGTTTTACCAGACTAACTGAGGAGACCAGAACACAAGGGGAAGTTCAGAACCCCTGATGTGGAAGGGGGGGCTTGGGCTGAAACCTGAAGGAAGCGAGGGATTTTAAGAGGCTAAGGGCTGGGAAGTGCAGCATGTCAGGCATTAGGCAGAGTGGGGGCAAAGGCACGGAGGTAAGAGATCGGTGCCATGTGGGAGGAACAGCGAGAAGACCGGGATTTTTAGACTGCAGAGTACATGAAGAGGAGGGATGCACAAGAAGGCCGGTAGGATGGGCGAGGTCGGAATGGGGACCGAGGTAAGGACCCCTGCTTGAGCCTTGTTGTTCTGGGCTCCACGGTCTGAATTCAAAGCCGTAAATTCAATTCAGCAATATGTATGTGTGTATTTGTATGTGTTCTATATATATATGTTTTATATATATTTGTATTCACATACACACATACACACTCATGGACATCCACATATAGAGATCTATATAGGTATAGCTATATAGCTATCTCCCCTAAATTAAATTGTGTTTATATGCACTTATATAGAGATATTCATATTTATACACAGCTACACATATATGTGTATATGATTGCATGTGTAAATACACAGAGATACCTCCTCTGAATGGAATTGTATGTACACCCATTTATACATACCTGGGCATACACATATGTGTGGTTATATGTATATATTAGTATATGTGTGTGTATATATAGATATAGATATAGATTTAGATATAGACGTAGTTGGGTTTATTGTGTCATGGAAGGCTTTTGAACAGAGGAAGCATAAGCCACTCTAGCCCGACGAGCTTCTGAGATGGCTCAGTAAGGGGGTGATTTTGTCTCCTCCCGGAAGTCGTGAGCTTCCATGACAGATTGAAAGATGAAAGGTGATTGAGGTTATTGAGGGTGTTTTTCAAACGAGGCCAGAGAAATGAAATCACTCACTAGGATCCCACAGCGGACGAGTGTTTGAGAAGCCTCTGTGATTGCAGATTCCTCGCTTTAGGCGCCATCCCCCGGGTTTCCACCCCGAAGGCCGGTTGGCGAGCTCTTTGAGAGAACTAGGGAAGCTCTGAAGGGTCCTGCTCACTTATGGCCCCAGAGCATATCCAGCACTGAAGGGAGGTGTTAGCTGGCTCGCTCCATGCGGGTCAGTCTGTGAAAGGAAAGTGGAGGCCCCTTAACTTTTGCCTTTTTCCAAGGAGAGAGTTGAGCCCTGTCCCCCAAGGCCTGGCTGACTCCATCTTTCACTTCAGTGGCAGAGGCACTGGAACATCCCAGTGACCGGAACCCGAGTTCTCATGCATTCTGCAGGCTGAGGTCCATTTCTGTTTGTCTCAGTGATTCCTTTGCTCTAGATTCTGCCATTCTAGAACCTGGAACTCTGGTTACAGGATCCATGCAACGGGCCTCCACGGAGGTCAGCTGGGGCAAAGACAGGGAGGGGACGGATCCACCCAAAGCCCAGGATGTTGTCAGGGAAGGTGCACCAAGAATAGATGTCCAGGCACTCCCTTCAACCACCAGAGCTGAGTCAAACGGTTTACGATACGATCCGATGCCATTGGATGTAGCCAAGGTGAAAATCTGTTTTGCTCATCTATGAGCGTTAGTTACATGAGCTTTGTAATAGGGAGGATTAAGAATGAGGAAGAAGGAGAGAAAACAGGTTTTTGGGGGAAAGGACATGTACAAAAATATAAAATATATATAAATCTTTTCTGGGGAAAATTAAGGGGATGCCCATCAATTAAGAAACAGCCAAACAAATTGTGATTTATGATTATGATTCTAACACTATTGTGCTAGAAAAAAAGTGATGAGCAAGATATTCTCAGAAAAACCTGGAGAGACTTCCATCAGCTGCTACAAAATGAAATGTACTGCGTACAAAGGAGAGCAGTGTTGTAAGATGATTAGCTGTGAAACCTTAGCTATTCTCGGCAATATAATGATCCAAGACAACTTTGAAGGACTCGGGATGAAAAATGTTATCCATCCCCAGAGAAAGAACTGATGGAGTCTGAGTGCAGATGGAAATGTACATTTTTTTTACTTTCTTTATTTTTCTTGAGAGTTTTCTGGCCTGTTTTCTTTCACAATATAACTATTATTGAAATGTTTTGCATGACAACACCTATATAACCTGTATCGAATTGCTTTGGGGTGGAGGGGAAGTTGGAGGGAGTAGGAAGGAAAGGAGAGAATTTGGAACTCAAAGTTTTCAAAACAAGTGTTAAAAATTGTTTTGACATGTCACCGGGGGGAAATAAAATATCAAATAGAAAAAAGAAAAAATGGATTTCTTCGTTAAAAAAATAAAATACGATTTTAAGGAGCAGCTAGTTGATGCACTGGCTAGAGCACAAGCCTGAAGTCAGGAGGACCTGAGTTCACATTTGACCTTTGACACTTAACACATCCTAGTGGTGTGACCATGGGTAAGTCACTTAACCCCAATTACCTCAAGGGAAAAATCCAGTTTTAAAAATAACGTAAGCTCTTTAAATTTGAAATAGATGTATGAAAGAAAGTCAGACTCTGCCAGTTAATGCTCTTCTCAACCTGACCTCTTCCTGTCTCTCCAGTCTCTTTACCCATCACACTCCTTTTCACACCCTGTAGTTCTCCCAAGGCCTGGAATAATCTTCCTTTTCATTGCTACCTTTTAAAATTCCTGGCTTAGAATCAATGACCACTTTCTGCTGGCTACCATTCCTGGAAACTGCCTCTCTAAAGTCATCTTCTAGCTACTTGTAGGAATCTTTTATCCGAAGATGTCTCCCCTGTTAGAATGTAAGCGCGTGGAGAACAGGGGCTGGGTCTCCACCCTCCTTTACTTTGTCTCCCCGCCTTTAGATAATAATCACTTAATTGAATGACATGAGGCAAAAAACTAATAACCGATGTTTATATAAATTATTAATATATTATTAATTACCATTATTTTAATAATTTAATCATTATAAGTGCCTTGTTGACAGGGGCTAGGTTTCCCCCTTTACACTCACACACACACACATATTCACACTCATACGCACGTCACAGACATCTACACCATGTGCAGGGACTTCTCAGTTGCCCTAGTCCCCTGTCACTCAGATGGAAAGGGTCTTATTGGAGCCACACTCCAAACTCCAGACCATTTTTGGTTCTGTCCTTGACAATTATAAGATCTTTCTCCATGGCAGAGAAAACAATAGCAAGGAACAAATGGCTCCATCTTTCCTCTATGGTCCATGAATGATCTTCCTAGAGCAGCCTCGTTCTTTGGCCCTTTTCTTTCCCCACTATCACTTCTAAAAATCCCAATCTCATGGTCGATCTTTCTAACCAGACTCTAGCATCCTCTGTGGTATTTCATGATATACATTAAAATTCCCACTTTATTGCCTCCCCTGGTTCCAGATTCTATACATATCTTTTTTTGGCCAGTCAACCTTTATTAAGAACCTACTATGTGTGCCAGGCACTGTACTAAGAACTGGGAAGTGAGAATCTGGACTAGTGATTTCTTTGGCATAGGGAACTCTCCACCCCGGAAGTTGGCATCTTCTCTGAAATTCAGAGTTTTTTAGAGGTGTCTGTGTCACTAAAAAGTTAAGTGACATGTGTAGGCTTACATAACCTCCTATGTGCATGTCTTTTTTTTTAATAGCTTTTTATTGATAGAACGCATGCCAGGGTAATTTTTTACAGCATTATCCCTTGCACTCACTTCTGTTCCGATTTTTCCCCTCCCTCCCTCCACCCCCTCCCCCAGATAGCAAGCAATCCTTTACATGTTGAATAGGTTACAGTATATCCTAGATACAATATATGTGTGCAGAACCGAACAGTTTTCTTGTTTATGTGCATGTCTTTTAAAAAAGTCAAATTTAACCTTAGAGCCATGGCCCAAGGGTTTGGGATACAACACCCATTTTCTCTTCACTAATGAGCCTTTCTCATATCTGGACCCATCTTGGATTCAATATTCAGGCGATTAGTTTTTTTTCTTTTTAATGAAAGGGCAAGCTAAGAAACCTTCTTTTATTTATTTAATTTTTATTTTATATTATTTATTATATTTATTTATATTTAATATTTAGTTATATATTAATAAATACATTTAAATATTATAAAAATTTATAAATATTTTTTAAAAATATACATTGCTTTCTGAATCACGTTGGGAGAGAGAGATCAGAACAAAAGAGAAAAACCATGGGAAAGAAAAAAAACAGAAAAAAGAAATGAACCTAGCATGAATTGATTTACATTCAATCTCCATAGTTCTTTTTCTGGATGCAAATGGCATTTTCTATTCAAAGTCTATTGTGATTGCCTTAGATGGGGCTGACTTTCAATGAAAAGATGTAAATTCTCATACTTTTCACTTCATTTACTCTTACTTTTCTGTCCTGGGAATGATTTACTAAAAAATTTTGGTTTCAGCTAATATCTAGCATTTCTGCCCAAAGTAAGGAGTAGAAAGATACTCGGTGTATAGTATGAATCAGATATAAGACAGGCATTTTTCCTATACCCAAAAGAAATATTAAATACAAAACATTCACAAATGTTCATTGACAGAGAGAATCATGAACAGGAGTCAGTAATTTAAATTATAACTACTATTATATCTTCTGGAGACTTGATAAATCTCATCAGAATAGAAAGCAATATATAGCACAACTGAGGCATTGTTATATTCCACCTTGGTTCTGCACTGTCAGAGTCCATGTCTACTGGCCAGTCGTGCCATGGCTTGAGCTTTTCATATTGTAAGTCGTTGTCTTCTTTAAAAAAGAACTTTCCCATAACTCCATTCAACCCCATCCTGGATCTAGGACCTCTGGATCTTTCAGAATCATAATACTACTTCTAATCCTGGACAATCCATCTCAAGAATGATATTCATACACCTACTGAGGAAAGGAAACATGAAACAAAAAAGGCAAACATGGACTTAAGCACAACCACATCATCCCTGCTCTAGTTATCCCATGGGAGCAGTCTTCACCATTTTTATCATTGACTCATTTCAGTCTTCTCTGACTCTTTATGCCCCCCCCCCTTGGGGTTTTCTTGGCAGAAATACTGGAGTGGTTGTCCATTTCCTTCTCCAGCTCATTTGACAGATGAGGAAACTGAGGCAAACAGGATGACTCACCCAGTGTCTCACAGCTAGTTAAGTGTCTGAGGCCAGATTTGAACTCAAGAAGATGAGTGAGTCTTCCTGATTCTAAGCCCAGTGCTCTATCCACTGTGCCACCTAGCTGAGCTTAAGAAAGTCATCAAGTCATTCCCTTTTCAGTAAGGGAAGCTTCATCATCTCGAAATACAAAGCTCTTCAATTTTGAATCATACATAATCATAAACAACAGTCTAGCACACACAGTTGATCAGCATCAAAGACAACTTTGTTCAAACTGTTTTTTCCAATATGTTTTTATTTAGTTAGTTAAATATTTCCAATTAAACATTATATATAAATATATTATTATATTTTACTAATAATTAATTAATAATTACTAATTAATGATAAAATAAACAATATGTGTTGTATAATATAAATTATATATAATAAATATATATTTAAAATTAATTATCTCCTTAATTAATTAAGTTTCTCTAATTAAATTCTCTCCTTCCCTCTCTCCCTTCTTGACTTCTTGAGAGGGCAAGGAATTTGATATTGATTATACATGTCATTTTGTGCAAAATATATTTCCACATAAGCCATGCTGTCCAAAAAAACAGCACAGAGTAGAAGAAAGAAGAAATTATGCTTTAATCTGCAATCTGAGTTCATCTCTCTCTAAAAGCAGATAGGATTTTTCATCATAGGTCCTTTGGAATTATCTTGGATCATTGTATTGAACAAAATAGCTCAGTCTTTCATAGTTGATCATCTATCACTGTTACTGTGTACAATGTTCTCTTGACTCTGATCACTTCACTTTGCATCAGTTCATGTAAGTCTTCCCAGTTTGTTCTAAATGCATCCTGCTCTTTATTTCTTTTAGTACAATAATACTCCATCTCAATCATATACCACAACTTGTTCAGCCATTCCCCAATTGATGGGCATTCCCTCAATTTCCGATTCTTTGCCACGGGAAAAAAAGCTGCTGTCAATATTTTTCCTTTTCCCTTTTCTTTCATCTCTTTGAGATTAGTTGTCCTTCATTCTTGAAGAAGACCAAAACAACATCACTGGGTACGAGTTGATGTACAGGGTATCTAATTGCAGTTGATCAGACCAATACAAACTTGGAATGCTCTACCACAGGCTGGATACAAATAGTCCATGTAAACATTTCGGATGGGATTTTGAGAATCCTTATGTCACTTCTTCTAACTGCTATGGGAGTGCCTTTCTGGCAGGTGTTTCCTATAAAATAGTCTTCTAGCGTATTTACATTTGTCATTAGGACAAGGTGGCCAGCCCATTGAAGTTGCATTCTGCAGTAGTGTGAATGCTTGTCACTTTAGGTCAAGAAAAAAGACCTCAGTGTCCATTACCTTATCCTGCCAGGAGATCTTCAGAATCTTTCTAAAACAAGTCACATAGAAGCAATTCTGTTTCCTGGCATGTCCAAGTTTCAAAGGCATACAACAAGGAAGTCAACATGATGGAACTGAAAACCTTCAGTTTGGTAATCAGTCTATTTGCCCTTCTTTCCCACACTTTCCTTCAGAGCCTCTCAAAGACTGAGTTAGCTCTGGCAATATGTCCACCTCTCAGTGTACATCCCTGGAAAGCATATTGCCAAAGTACTCTACTCACAAAATTCAGAATTTTTCCATTTGCTATAATTAATAGTTCCTCAACAGATGGCCGGTGGAAAACCTGGGTTTTATTGATGTTGATTGTTAGGCCAGAATTAGCAGAAGCAGCAGAGAATCAATCCATACTTTGTTGAATCTCAGCTTCAGAACCTGCCTTGAGGACTCAGTCATCTGTAAGCAATTTTTCTTATCAATTATCCACTTAATCTTGGCTTGTGGCCTTTTCAAGTTAAATAACACCATCGATGTGATAGCTGACCATGTTCATCCTCATTGACGGTGTTCGACAACATTTCTCAAAACATTGTGCTAAAAAAAATTGAAGCAAACACACAGCCTTGCTTCCCTCCATTTGGGATGGAAAAGCACAAGAGCATCTGTAATTAGACAGAACCTGGGCAAGCATGCCATCGTGGAACCAATGTACAATATTGATGAGCCTCTGAAGGAAAGCAAACGTTGACATAATTTTCCCCAAACCTCATGGCTAAGTATCAAAGACCTTGGTCAGATCAACAAATGTTGGGTTCAGACCTCTGTCCTGCTCCTTGAATTTCTCCTGAAGTTATCAGAGAGCAAATACCATATCAACTGGCCATTCCTTGGTCCTTTTGGAAGTCCACATTGGCTGTCAGGTAGATGATCATCATTCAAGTGAAAGTTCAACTTGTTAAAGAGGACTTTGGCAAGAATCTTGTCAGCAATGACTATGAGAAAGACCTTGCTATGATTATCACAGGACAATCTATTTCCTTTACTTTTATAGAGGTAGATAATAGAGATATCCTTAAATTTCCAGAGAAATGATCTCCTCTTGCTGGAAAATTTCACTCAACTTTTGTATGAGTAGTAGATGCTTTCTGCCTTGTAAATCTGGAATAGCATCAGCATCTGCTTTTTTGCCATAAGAGAGGATCTGAATAGCATGCAAAACCTTTTTTTTTAAACTGGAAATTTGGATAGAGAGAGGGATTGATTTCAACCTGAGATATATGGTCATTGGCTTCAGCATTAATTGATGATGGTCTGCTGAAAACCTTGTGGAAGTGTTCAGCCCCTCTCTCCAAGGTCATATCCTTGTCTCTAATCATTGTGGTTCCAACAGTGCTGAGTAGTTGAGATGCATAATAGATCTTGGGTCCATAAATAGCCTTCATATAGCCAACATCATAAAAGCACTTTGGATCGTTACTATCACTGTACAATTGAATTTCATTTGCTTTCTTACTGAGCCAAGAATTCTGCCTCACTCTAAACTTCACTTGCACTTTGCTTTTGATGGAATTAAATGCTGCTTTCTTACAGATAGAAGAACTATCCTACTGGTAAACCCTGGGGAGTTCTCGTTTTTTGTTTAGCAGCTTCTAAATTTCCCCATCATTTTCATCAAACCAGTCTTGATGTTTGGGAATGTTTTGACCCATGTGAGTAAATGCCACACTGCACAGCAAATCTCTGAAAGCTGCCATGTGTTGCCAACCATATGTTGGCTAAGTTTGCCCTCCAAAGTAGCAATGAACTGTTCCCATTGGAGAAGCGCTCTAATTTGTTGATATTAAGTCTTCTGGTAGTCAGCTTGCCTTGGGACCACTGCTTTTGTTGAATATAAATATTTGTTTATTTATTTGCTTTTTCTTTTCAATAGTATTTTATAAAAAACCATGAAAAAGAAAAAACAAATCAACAAACAAAAAGATGAAAACACTATGCTTTAATCCACACTCAGTCTCCATGATTCTCTCTCTGGATGCGATTGGCATTTTCTATCCATGTTTCCATCCCATGGAATTGCCTTGAATCACTGCATTATTGAGAAGAGCAAAGTCCACCCCAGTTGATCATCGCATAATCTTGTTGTTAAACAAAAACAAAATCAGTGTTTTCCTGGTTCTGCTCACTTCACTCAACATCAATTCATATAAGTTTTCCCAGGTTTTTCTGGAATCAGTCTACTCATCATTTCTTATAGAACCATAATATTCCATAATATTCATATATCATAATTTAATTCAATCATTCCTCAACTGATGGGCACTTACTCAATTTCCAGTTCCTTGCCACTACAAAAAGAGCTGCTACAAATGTTTTTGCACATATGGGACCTTTTCTCTTTTTAATATTTCTTTGTTATACAGGCCCAGTAGTGAGACTGCTGGATCAGAAGATATGTACAGTTTGATAGCTCTGAATTTGATAGCTGAATGAAGCAGACAATTTTTAGGACACCATTTTTTAACAATGTGGTAATTTTGAGCAATAAAAAGCTGCTCAAAGACTCAGAAGGCTGCTGAATCCCACTACTGCTTCCAGTGAGAAAATGACCTTATGACCTGGATGAACTAGCTCATAACTTTATCCACAATCCATTAGTGTCCTAATTTTTCCACATTCTCTCCAGCATTTGTCATTTTCTTTTTCTGTCATAATAGCCAATCTGATAGATATGAGGTGGTATATTATAGTTTTTTAATTGTTATTTCTCTAATGAATAGTGACTCAGAGCATTTTTATATGACTATATCTAGCTTTGGTTTCTACTTCTGGAAACTGCCTGTTCATATCCTTCAACCATTTATCAACTGGGAAATGGCTCTTATTTTTATGAATTTGGCTCAGTTCCTTATATATTTGAGGAAGGAAATCTTTATCAGAGAAACATGCTCTAAATATTTTTCTCAGTTTCCTGTTTTCTTTCTAATTTTGGCTGCAGTAAAGTTTGTGCAGAAATTTTTTAATTGCATGTAATCAAAGTGATACATTTTACTTCCCATTATCCTCTCTATCTTTTGTTTGGTTATAAACTCTTCTGTTATCCATAAATATAACAGGTTTTTCTCCATGTTCCCCTAAGTTATTTACGATATCACTCTTTATGCTTAATTATTTATCCATTTTGACTTTATCTTAGTATACAGTGGGAGATATTAATCTATGCCTAGTTTCTGCCAAACTGCTTTCCAATTTTCCCAGCAATTTTTGTTAAATGTTAAGTTCTATTCCAAATGCTTGGATCATTGGATTTATCAAATTTCCTAGATTACTAAAATAATTTACTACTGTGTATTGTGTACTTAATCTATTCATCTTATCCACCATTCTCTTAGCCAGTATCAAATTGTTTTGATGATTTCCACTTTGTAATATAGCTTGAAATCTGGTACTGTTAGGCTGCTTTCCTTAGTTTTTTTTTTTTTTCATTGATTTCCTTGAGGTTCTTGATGTTTTGTTCTTCCAGATGCATTTTTTATTGATTTTTCTAGCTCTGTAAAATAATTCTTTGGTAGTTTGATTGGTATTGAATAAGTAAATTAACTTTGAAAGAATTATCATTTTTGTCATTTGATAGAATTTTCATGGCTCAATCTATCCATGAGCACTTAGTTTTACTTCAATTGTTTAGATCTGTCTTTATTTTTTATGAAAAATGTTTTGTAATTATGTTTATATAGTCCCTGGGTTTGCTTTAACAAGTAGATCTCCAAAAAAATAAAAAATAAATAAAAATAAAATAAAAAACAAGTAGATCTCCAAATATCTGCAATTGTTTTAAATAGAATTTCTCTTTTTTTAATCTCCTCCTGCTGAATTTTGTTGGTAGTATATAGAAATGCTGATATTTTGTACGGGGCTTGTTTTATATCCTGCAACTTTACTAATAAACATTGCTAATTGTTTCAACTACTTTTGTGGTTGATTCACTAGGGTCCTCTAAGTATACTATCGTATCATCTGCACAAAGTGATAGTTTTGCTTTGTCATTGCCTGATTTTATTCCTTTAATTTCTTTTTCTCATCTTATAGCTATTGTTGCATTTCTAGCACAATGCTGAATAATAGTGGTGAAAATGGGTATTTTGCTTCACCCCTGATCTTACAGGGAAAGATTCAAGTTTATTTCCATTACAGATAATACTTGCTCTTAGTTTTAGATAAATATTACTTATAATTTTAAGAAAGGATCCATTTTTCCCCTCTGCTTTCTCACATTTTTAATAGAAAGGGATGTTGTACTTTGTCAAAGGCTTTTTCTGCATCTACTGATAACAATGATAATATTTTTGCTATTTTGTTATTGATACAGGCAATTATGCTTCAAGTTTTCCTTATATTGAACCAGAGACTGAGGTTTGTGATATGTGAATTGACAGAATGGGAAGAGGTTGAGGCAGCTTTGAGATCCAACACCAAGGGAAATCATTATTAGAGCTGAAGGAGTCAAAAAGTGAGCAATAGTGAAAAATAAGGGGAAAAAACTGAAGTTACCAAATGTCTCAAGAGGAGGAAAACTCAATTAAAGCCCTTGAGCATAAGCAAATAAACCAGTTGAGAAATATTAATAGCAAAATGGAATATAGCCTCTAGATCAGTTCAAGGAGTCCAAATTTGTATGAATAAATTTTGCTAGACAAAGGAAAGTGAATCAGTACCTGATGAAGCAGAAAACCCTGAGAGCGTGGAACCACAACTGAATGTTCCTGTATGGCTTAAAAGATAAAGTAAAACTGTAAAGCAGAATTTATGACCTAAATATCAGAAATAATTGGCAGAATAAAAAACTCGAATCTATAGTGGCAAGTCTCACCAAAGAAGCAAAAGAGTGAATAATCTGATTGGGAAATAGACAGCAGTGAAAGACAATCTGGAAGAAGATAAACAAAAAGCGATATTAATAGAAAACATGATCTCCACATAAGCAAAGCAGAATGTGTAGTGATAACTTAAGGATTATAGGCCTCCCAAAAGAAAATAACAAGTCAAAAAACCAGCACACCATCATTCAAAATTAATGCAAGAAAATTGCCCAGAACTTCTAAAAAAAACAAAGTGATAATTAAAAGAAGTGACAGATCAACTCCAGGGAAGGCAGGGAGCTATGATGCAAATTCCAAGACACAGCATCTTTTAATTTAACAATTCCAGTGACAATACAGTCTACAAGTGACTAGAAGAAAGAGTTTCAAATACAAAGGAAAGACTATCCATATAATACAAGACTATTCTGTACCCACAAGAAACTGCAAGAGGGAATGGAAAAATGTATTCCAAAAAGCAAGGACCAAGTCCACATACCCTGCAAATCTAAGCCCAACCATTAATAAAAAAAGTTGGATATTCAATAAAAAAGAATGATTATAAAAAGCACTCCTCAAAAAAAAGGGAGAGTTGAACAAATTATTCACTTTGCAAACACTACAAAAAACAGAGGTATTAAAAAGCTAAATACATATACAACTTAGGACAACAACAACAAAATAACAGAGACAATTAAGACTCCTTTCTAAAAGTACCCAAGGAAACAAGGGTGAGCATCGAAGTCAGATAGAACCGATGGTGGAGAAAAAGGCCTAAGTTATGTGACTAAATCTCACAATTGTTGATGTTCAATTGTTTAGTCATATCTGACTCTTCTCGACTCCCTGGACCATAGCATGCCAATACTGGCCATGGGGTTTTCTTGGCAAAAATAATAAAATGATTTGTTATTTTTGTCTCCAAGGATTAAGGCAAACAGTTTAAGTGACTTGCCCAACAATTCGTGACTAAGTCTCACAACTAATAAGTGTCTGAGGCTGGGTTTGAACTTGGGTTTTCTTGACTCCAGTCCCAATGCTCTATCCACTTACTTCTTTACCTGCCTTAAATTAATATTTAGATGGGATTAAAATTCAGAATAAAAGGGAAAAAAGGAGGAAGAAGGTAGAGGAGAATATATCATTGGTGTAGTTTGATTCTGTTTCTTCAGAATTCTTCAGAAATTCATTCTTGAAATTGGAACACGAAGTTTTGCAAAGTTGAATGTTGAAAACTATCTTTGCATGAATTTGAAAAAATAAAAAATACCATGAAAAAACCTTAAAAGAAATTTCATTCTTGAGCACTTCCCATTTGGACCAACTCTTTTCTCCCTCACCAAAGGACTTTATGCCATGGGATTCTATATATTTTTTCTCCAAACTCTTTACTGTCTCATTGACCCAACTCTTTCAGATGTGTTCAAGTCACCTTTATCACAAATTCTATTATGAAATATTCCCGAGGTTTCCATCATTCCCTCCATCCTGTCCCCTCTTTTGGCAACCCCTCCCTAGCAACTATTTCTTGCTAATGAGTGTCAGATCCCTCTTGCAGGTTTCTCCACATTTTGAAAAATTAAATAAATTACCATTAAAACAAGTTATGAAATTATTCACACTCTTGCCGTTAGCAGAAAATGATCTGTAGCATCTGTCTGGATAATCATGGATCCTTGTGTCATCTATTTCCCAAACTCTTCATTTATTTCCTTTGTCTGGCTAGGTGGTCTGGGTTATATGCCAATGACAATATTGCTTCTATTTCTGTCTCTGCTGATCTTCCCCTCTAGCTCTTGGATTCTCCAAAATCACTATATCTTCTTCATATACATCACTGTTCCCTTTTCCTACCCTGTTCCTCTTGAATAAGGTATAACTTCCCTTCCAGGGTCATATTCCAGTCATGAGTCTCACCTCCATTAGCACACATATGGTGCTAATTTTGCCTCTTTGCCATTCTTAAGTCCCAAAAAGCCAAAAGCCAAACTCATAAAAATATATATTTTAATTACCAAAAAAAAAAACTAATTACATTGAAATATACAGTTGTCAATTTTTTTTTTAATTCTCAGACCCTCATACTGAGAATTGCTAACTATTGAGACTTCTTCTTGATAATTGCTCACATTTCTGATCAATCTGAGTCACTCCTTCTGATGTGGAGAGGAAGCAAAATGGTTTTGTGTTTTGCATGGATGAGTATTTATTTTACGGGATAATCTTTGGAAAGCCCTATTCATTCTAGCTATCCAGCCCCTCCATTTGTGTGGTTCTTGTATTTCTCTCCCTGAAGGCCGATGCTTCCTGACGGGTCAGGGTCGATTTTCCTGTATGTGTGTGTCTATGGAAGATGGAATTCCCCTTGAGAATTTATGTTCCTCTATGGATCAGAGGGAGAACTCCGAGATCTGCTAGAACTGGCCGGGATGGAGGAGGGGATGATGAGATTGGCTGGAAATTCTGCTGGTAAGGATCTGATAATGAGCCTTTGAGACTCCTTGTTCTGACATGGAGCACTATATCTGGGGAAATCAGCCTTCCATTACACATCGGCCCTAGACTCCCAAGAGCTCTTTGTTCTCCGTCCTTTGATGACGCTGGACTCTGACCTCCCATCCTGTCTTCTTTGGACCATCCCCAGTGGAGGGTTGCACTCCCTTCTCTGCAGGGGACCTGGCCCTCTGGACACTGGGAGGCCGGGCGTGGGCTTGTTGGCGTTCCTCCCCATCTCCGGAGTCTCACAGACTCAGAATTCTTTCCCCAGCACAAGTGTTTAGCTGGGCCCCTTCTTGCCCAAACCTTTCTTGGGGTTCCCCCTTACTTTGCCCTCCCCGGGCTTAACCAAGAAAACCACCCAACCAATCTTGACTTGACTTTAACATGGATCTTCCTAAAGTGCCATTTTGCTCCTCAGCTCAAGAAGCTCCTGAGGCTGCCTTTTGCCTCTGGGATAAAACATAGACTCCTCTGTCTGACATTTAAAGCCCTCCACAATCTAGCTCTGGTCCATATCTCTCTAGAATGACTTTGCATTTCCTTCCCCTGACATCACTGCCTCAATACACTCACACACTCACTCTCACACACACACACACTCAAACACTCACACACACACTCAAACACACACATACTCACACTCATTTTCTCTCACACACACTCACTCACACACATACATACACACACACACACACACATACTCACACTCTACATACCAGCCAACACAGCCGACTCACTACTTCCCATGGAGGACTCGTCATCGCCCACTGTCCTACCTGCACTCATGCTGCCTTTCAGGCTTGAAAATTTTCTCCTCAGCTCATCTCTTAGAATCCTGGCTCCCTTCAAAACTCAGCTCAAGCTGTTCGGGAAGTCTTTCATACTTCCCTAGTTATTGTCCTCTCAAAAAATTAATTTGGGACGGTGGCAGTGCAGTGGTTAGGGCATGAGGCTCGGAGTCAGAAAGACTCATTTCCCTGAATTCAGATCCAGTCTCAGATGCTCCCTAGCCGTATGACCCTGGCCGAGTCACTTAGATTCCTCAATTTCCTCAGCTGTAAAATGAGCTTGATAAGGAAATGGTCAACTCCTCTTGTATCTTTCCCCAGAAAAACCCAAATGGGACCAAGGAGAGTTGAACTTGACTGAAATGACTGAAAAGCAACAATAAGTGTGTGTTCATTTTTTCATATGCTTCCTTAAGAGCATTTTTTGAAATTAGTGGATGGGGTAAGGGCAAAGAGGACTGGACTTGGACCTGAGTTGAAATCCTGCCTCTTCTAGTTACTCTCGGTGTGACTTTGAAGCAGAAAGTTCACATCTCTGGGCCTCTATTTCCTTATCTATAAAAGGAGGTGGGTTGGACTGGATTCCTTCGAAGTCCCTTCCAGCTCTAAGTGTACGATCTAGTAGGATGGAAACTCCACGGGGAAGCCCTGGTTCACTTTTGTATTTTTATCACCAGAGCTTGGCTCAGAATCATACATTAGTAAATGTTTGATGATTAATTCATTGATCGATTGACTGGACCTTTAAATGGGAGGCTTGACTTAGATGACATCAGAAATCCTTCCTAGCTTTAGACTTCAGACGGCCACTTAGAGCTAAAAAGAGCGTTGCTGTTTTTTGAGTACAGAGATGTCACGGGGCGATGTCTTGAGCAGTTGGACTTAAGTGAAGCAGAATCCCACAGAGTGGTCAGCCTGGCTCTCCTTGGCCATGACCAGTGATGGCCCAGGAGGCGGTGGGTGACCTTGACATGTCTGAGCTCTGACCAAGCTCCGCCATAAGTGCTTCAGCCGCCTTCATGGCTGTTGGAATCCATTGTTCCCCCATTCTTGGGGCAGATGCCCCCCATTCCCTAATGAGCTTGCGGCCCATTGATTACCCTCAATCAGACTCCACCAGGACATGGCCACCGCGCATCCTACAGCTTCTAGGAGCACAGACGAGAGTGGGGTGGATTGGGTGGACACCGAAGGCCAATGGGCGGCCTCCTACTGGAAGAACAGGGATTAGAGATTAGCTAGTCCAACCCTGTCAGAGGATAATACAGAAGCAGAGAGGGGGCAAGTGACTTTTCCGGGATCATTTGCAGCAGAGCTTTTCCTAAACAGCTTGGATGCCTCATCTTCCACAAAGCCTCCCTTCATCATCCGCTTGGTCCAGTTCTCTCCTTTGCCCCCATTGTTCCCCATTTTATTTGTGTATATAGGAAAGAAAAAGACTGGAACCTGACCTAATTACTAATTGCGTCCCCTGAGTAAGTCCTCCAGGGGCAGTGGGATGCAGTATGTGGGGAGCTCGCCATGGAGTCAGGAGGAACACCTCCCTCCTCTGAAAGGTAGCGGCTCTCCTCGAACCCTAGGAAACGCTCTGAGACCATCGAGGCAAGGTAGGTGCCAATCCAACATTGAGAGAGGTGGAGGGGTTTCCTCACAAGAGCGCTCCCTGTAACAATGAAATCATAGATCTGGCCCTGGCAGAAATCCGTGTTCTCTTATCATCTTTGGTAGAAGGTGGGTCACTCGGGGTCAGGACCCACCCCGGTTTCTAGTTTTACGTTTCCTTCTAGCACAGTGCTGGGCACAAAGGGAGCAAAGGAAACAAATGTCTTGGAGTCTTTCCACCAATAAAGGACCCACCAATAATACTTACCGCGACCGTGGGCTGGCTGAGTACTGGCCACACAAACAAGGCCCAATTTAGCTCATGCCCTCAAGGAGCTTGCGCTCTGAGGGAGAAGCCAACAAGCAAACAACATACACTCTGAAGGGGAAGCCAACAGGCTGAGTAGAGGATTAACTGGAGGCAGCTGTTGTGAGTTGTTTTCTGTCACGTCCAGCTCTTCCCTTTACTTGGCAAAGATACGGGAGCCGTCTGCCATTTCCTTCTGCAGCCTAATGATAGAAGAAGCAAACAAAGTTAAGTGACTTTCTCAGGGTCACAGTGTCCGAGGCTGGGGAGATGACCCCCTGCTTGTAGGGGATGATGAACAGAGAGTCTTTTCCCTTTGTCAGAGAAGTAGCTCAGAGCCCCCTGACAACCAAATGGCAGCTATGTCCCCGGAGGAAAGATCACCGAAGGCAATAGACATCAGAATCTGAGGACTTCGGAGTTCCACTCACTTGTTCTGGAGCTGGGCCCTGTTTCCCACAGATGGAATCACTGGGCAAGTGAATCTGAGTGGGAGAAGCGGTGGTGAGGCTGGGCTGAGGGGCTCTAGAATCTCGGCCATTCCTGCCCATTCCTGGCCCCATTTCCCACAGACGGAACCACTGGTAAGTGAGTCTGAGTAGGAGAAGCGGCGGTGAGGCTGGGCTGAGGGGCTCTAGAATCTCGGCTCTGAGTTCCACACACTTGTTCTGGAGCTGGGCCCCGTTTCCCACAGACGGAACCACTGGTAAGTGAGTCTGAGTGGGAGAAGCGGCGGTGAGGCTGGGCTGAGGGGCTCTAGAATCTCGGCTCTGACTTTGTGACAGAAAGCCAGTGGGAGAGGGAGGAATGGCAAGCCTGGGACGGGGATGAAGCCTATTCCGGTGGATGGGGGTTCAGTTCTGGGGGTGCAGAGTTCGGGGCAGAGAGACGAGGGCTCCGGCCTCGGCGCCGGGGTGGGAAGCTGTCCCGGTTCCGGCTCTGGGCCTCCGGCTCCTGGCAAGCCGGAGCAGGCTGTGGTCTGGCCTGGGGTTCCCTCACTGAGCCCCTTTGTGCCTGAGTGGCATTCAATGCCTGGCCCAGCATCCCAATAAACAGCACCTTGGCTGGGCCGGGCGAGGGGAGGAGGAGCTGGGGGCTGGGTGGAGGCCGGCTAATATCTTCCATGTTACTTCATCTTTGCTCCCATTGAGCACTTGTTTATTTCAGTGGGAACGCCTGGCCCCCAGACAGGGAAACCCAAGCCAAGCAATGGGGAGCCACGCCGAGGAGTGGGACCCAGCCACTTTCAGGAGGGAGGGGACCCCCTGGGGCCGGCCGTGGGCCTCTCTTCCCCCGGACCCCCCCCAAGGCTCCGCTGAAGGAGGGTGTGGCCACAATGGCTGAGCCGGCATTTAACTTGTATAGGGTTGGGGGGGTTCGGATTAGGGGGTGGGACCCCGGAGCCACGGGTTTTAGGTTCAGGGATTGGTTTGGGGGACCCCTCCCGAGTTAGGAGAGTCACTGGCGCAGTGACTGGTGAGTCTGCCATCAGGGGGTCTGGTTTGACTCCTGCCCCACCATTCGGGCCGGCAATTAGGGCTTGTGGGAGCCTGGGAGATCTCGGCTCCAACCCCCCATTCCGTGAGGTAGAGACCCCGGGAGACCATGAGAGGTAGCCGCTGTCGCCGGCGTGTTAAGGGGAACCAGCCCCCTCCGTTCCCTTCCTTTGTGACCTCGGCTCAATCGCTTGAGGCTTCGGTCTCCGTGATCGTAAAACCAAATGGTTGGATTATATTACTTCTGAGATCTCTGTTGGCCCCGATTTATAATCTGATACCTTCCTAAATAAATGAGAAACATTACTGAAGTGCGCAGCGAGCCGGGCCTGGAGTCAGGAAAATTCTTCTTCTTGAGTCCAAATAGGTCTCAGACACATCCTAGCTGCGTGATCCTGGGCAAGTCACTTCCCCCTGTTTACCTCAGTTTCCTCATCTGTCACACGAACTGGAGCAGGAAATGGCCAACGGCTCCCGCATCTCTGCCAAGAAACCCCTAAATGGGGTCACGGAGTCAGACGTGACTGAAAAACAAAAAAACAAGAACTGGCGTTGAAGATGTGAGCTAAAAGCTCCGACACCAGCAGGGTGACTTCGGACTCTGAGCCCCACTTTCCTTATGAGCAGAAGAGGGGTGATCCAAGACGGATCCCCATCTTACCTCCCTGATCATCAACATACCTATCTGTAAAATGGGAGTAATTAGGATTTAGAGGCAACTAATTGGGGGCTCGGTGGGGAAAGCAGAGTTCAAATCTGACCACAGGCTCACTACCCATGAGACCCTGGAAAAAAATCACTTAGCCTTAGTTTCCTCCATTGTGAACTTGGAGGTAGGAATAGCACTTTTCTCCCAGGACTGTTGTGAGGGTCAAATGAGATACTTGCAAAGCACATGCTTGGCACATAGTAGGGGCTATTTTGATGTTTATTCCTTTCCCCTTTCTCTTTCCCTCCCCAGATCATGAAAGGAAGCATGGATTTGTGGGAAGAAACTTGCTTTAGAACCTGGATTCCCAACCCAAGGAGAACATCATAAGAAATGATGATGTGGGAGCTCTCTCGATCAGTGCCCGACACATAGAAGGTGCTTAATAAATGCTTGTGGAATCCATTCCCTGAGAGAAGACTCAGAAAGCTGCAATTCCCTGTCCCCGACCTGTCCTGAGAGCTCTTTCTCCCCTTCTCCCTCCCACATCCAACAATGGTCCCCAGCTTCAATAGGAAGGGGGTGGGTGTGAATGATTGTCCCATGGGCCCTTGGGGGTAACAGTCCCCGAGTACGTAGACCCACCAGCTCCAGTCATGCTGCAGAAGGGCCTGGCCCCATTACCTCTATTTCCCCAAGTGTTCACTCTCCTTCTTTCCCCTGCCCTCGACTTCCTTATCTGTAAAATGGGGGAAATTGGGGGTGGGGCGGGGACAAGAGGGGAGTGGAGTAAGTCTTGCCCAAGTCTCAGAGGCCTGGGAGGTGGGGAGGAGGAATGAGGTCATATTTGTCCAAGAGTTGGAAACAAGTGCTCAGTCAACATAAGGATTCATTGTCTCCGGGTCTGTGTCCTCAGAGCCCCCGCCCTCCCCCCGCTGCACCTCCCATGCCCCCCCAGCCCCTCTGCAGCATCCCCAGTCGCCACGCAGGGCTGCTCACGGCCAAGGCGGGGACCGCCACGGTGGGATGCCGGGGGCCCCGGAAGGCCAAAGCCCCTTCCCCAGGAAAGACCCCTCCCCACGGCTGTCCTGGGCCCGAAGGCCTGTCAAGGTGCCATCGGAGCCGAGCGGGGCAGGGAGGCTGCACAAGTTGGAAGACGAGATTCCTGACTTAATGATTTGGCCGAGGGATGGTCCCCTGCCCGGCCTCCTCGGCCCGGGGGGAGGAAGGAAGGAGAACAAGGGGGGGACGGGGTCACAGCTGAGCAGGAGAGCGGAGCAGCAGGCTGGGGGACCACACACACTCACACACACACACACACACTCCTAGGGCAGAAGGGGACGATGAGAGGCTGTATGATCAGGAGTCCTGGTCTTACTCAGATGACCCTGCTCTGTTATATCCGACCCACCCTTCCCCCACTCTGGCTCTCAGTTTCCCAATCTGTACAATGGCAGGGTCGGACGGGATGCTCCCTTTGGTGCTAGCCTTGGGTTCTGGGAGCAGGGGAGTTGGAGAAATGGCCCTTCCCAGGCCGGGACCGCTGAGTCTGGGACCAGGGGTCAGCCAGAAGTGTTGCCCCCTCCCCTCGGCTCTCAGTCTTGGGGACGTGGCCCCACGTCCTAATGGCTTTCTTCAGAAGGCTCCAGGCCCAGCTCCTGTGGACGGGAGCAAAGTCGCGGCCCCCACAGTCTGCCCAAGCTGCCGGAGCCCCCGCCGCGCCTTGCCGAGCTCCTGTCCTGACCTCCACGACTCTGGGGGTTCTAGCCTGGGGGGGTCTTCTGGGGCCAACGGAGGCTGGTGGTAGGAAGTTTAAGGATGAGCCCCCTGAGCTTCCATAAAAATGGACTGGAAATGCTTTCACTCTGGGGGGAGGAGATGGGGCTCAGAGCCAGGGATTGTCAGAACTGGGGGGCAAGAGTGGGGATAGAGAGGGTTAGGAACAGGAGCTGAGCCTGGGAGGGGCTCAGTATCAGGGAGGAGGCCCCGGGCTTGGGATGGAGGCTCTGGGCTGGGATGGAGGCTTAGTGCTGGGATGGAGGCTCAGTCCTGGGATGGAGGCTCAGTATCAGGGAGGAGGCCCCAGGCTGGGGATGGAGACTCAGTATTGTGAATGGGGGCCCGCTGCCAGGGTGGAGGGAGATGGGGCACGTCCTGCCTGACCCTGTGCTTTGGAATGTCTCGGCCCCCAGAGCCGTGCCGGGCACACTCTGTCCTTCTGCGTCTCTCCGCGCCAGTTCCTGGCTCTCCTTCCTGTCCAGAGGCGGGAGCGGGGGTCTCCCTGGTGGGGAAGGGGCCACGGGCAGGGGAAGCTTTGTGCCGATCCCTGGGAAAGGGCTTGGGCTGCTTTCAGAAACACTCAGCTGGAGAAGCCCAAACAAAAGGGAAGTATTTAAACAATGGGGTAATGTGGTGTTGTAACGGTCTGTCTGCCACTGGCAGGGACATGTTCCCTCAAGCCTGGCCGCTCGGCCCCTCCCAGGGGCTCCCTGGGCCATGAGGAGGGTGGGCACCAGCCCAAGAGGGGCCCTGTGACGGCCGCCTCCCCTCCCCAGTTCGGGGCCCTCCAGCATCAGATGGTAGACTGTGAATGAGTTATCAGTCGTCCGGTTCCGTGCCATTTACAGACGAGCAGACTGAGTCCCCACGAGCCAAAGACCAAGAGAGCTGAGTCACAGCTGGTCGGTCCCAGGGGGAAGAGCTTCAGAATCCCAGGAGCCGGGCCCCTGAGCCCCTTCCGCACCGCACTCCCCATGGCCGTCCTCTGGACAAGTGACCTTTAAAGTGAGTCCCCGGCTGGCTCCGCCTCGGACTCTCCGGACTTTGGTACTCACTGCCTCAGCCACGACCTCACCTAGAACTTCCCTCAGAGTCTGGGGCCTCCTTCCCTTGGAGTATCCTTCCTCGGGGGTGGACGGCCTCCCCAGGGCCTCCACGGGGGAACCAGACCGGCCAATCTTCCCTTCCTCTCAGCTGTGCTTCTGATTCTCGGGGTTCACACTTTAACCCGGTGCCCTTCTGGAAATCGGGATGTTCCCCATGTATCCAATTCCTCCCTCCCTTCTCTGATTTCCTCAATCTTTCAAGGCTCACAGCTGCCAATTCTTTCAGGATCTGCCAATATGAATCAATCCAGAACAATATGGCACCCTTCCATTAGTCTCTATTTTTCTTGGTCATTTTCCTTGGTCCTTTCTAGCCCAAAGATCAGCCATTTTCCTAAGAGAGAGAGAAAAGAGAAACCAAATAAAATTGACTGGTTCTACTGGGAAATGAATGTAAACTGTTTGCATTTTGGTTTTTCTTCCCGGGTTATTTCTACCTTCTGAATCCAATTCTCCCTGAGCAACAAGAGAACTGTTTGGTTCTGCACACATAGATTGTATCTAGGAAATACTATAACCTATTTAACATGTATAGGACTGCTTGCCATCTGGGGGAGGGGGTGGAAGGAGGGAGGGGAAAAGTCGGAACAGAAATGAGTGCAAGGGATAATGCTGTAAAAAATTACCCAGGCGTGGGTTCTGTCAATAAAAAGTTATAATTATTTTTAAAATAAATAAATAAATCATTTAGAATAAAAAAATAAAATAAAATTTACCGGTTCTCCCTTCTCAGTCCCTTATCATCATCCCACCCAACCTGAACAGGCCTTTTGTACTTTACTTGATATTTCCTTCTTCCCAATATAATTAAAAAAAACAAACCCTGCCATCTTTTTTATTGTATTCAACTTTCCTTCCTAACCTGATGCTTGTTCCTGTGTCCTGGACCATCACCGTCATCTTGACTTCCCTCTGGCCTCCAATGCCTGTGGAGGGGATAATGACATCCATGGTCTGCGGCCAACTCTGCTTCACTTAAATCCAAATCACGCTCAAGTCGAGACATCATCCTGATGTCATTGGTCCTCCTTCACAGGCTAATTATACACTATTTCAGAGTCTGATTCTTCTTGTACAGCAAAATAACTGTATGGACATGTATACATATATTGTATTTAACTTACACTTTAACATATTTAACATGTGTTAGTCAACTTGCCATCTTGGGCAGGGGGTGGGGGGAAGGAGGAGAAAAGTTGGAACAAAAGGATTGGCAATTGTCAATGCTGAAAAATTACCCATACATATAATAAAAAAATAAAATAAAATTTGCAAAGCTCACATCATCTCATTTGAGCCTCTTAACAGCCCAGGTTGGGGTTATTAGCCCCATTTGAATAATAACAGCTAGTATTTATGTAGCACTTTCAAGTTTGTGAAATGTGTTCTATTTGATATCGCATTTCTCCCAACAATCCGGTGAGGTCAGGGCAATGATGATCTTCATTTTATAATCAAGGAACTGAAGCCAAGATTTACCCATGATCACATAGCTAGTAAGTGTCAGAAAGAAGATTTAAGTCCAGGTCATTGTGACTCTAAAGCCAGCCCTGACCACTAAATAATACTGCTTTTCTCCGCAGTCTATTCAACATAAACATTGGAAATCCAAGGGACTGACTTCTAGTGATCCCAGACATTCTGTGCAATGAAAGGGCCCAGTGATTGTGTAGATGGGGACCCTGTGAGGAAAGCTTGAATTAGAGATGACCTAATATCAGGAGAAAGTCTCTAAACATCCCTGCTATTCTATGTTAAGAGGAATCAACAAGATGATATCATTTTAAAATGGGAGGGGAAAAAATGGGTGAAGTAGGGGGCGATCTCCTATTTGTTCCTCTCTTTAGATATCAGGGTTTATCATCAACAAATGGTTTGTGGTGCAGATGATACCTGGGAGTCCCCAAAATATCAGGGCTTTTTCCTTGACCAGAGCAGAGATTTCAAACACAGTTCAGGACCAACACTCCCTAGCAGCCTGAACCAGATTAAAATGCGATTGAGAAATACCTAATAAAATAAATAGAATCACAGTAAAACCTGGCTAACATTACATTTTAAAACTAAGTCAATATGTGATTTAAAGAGATCCTTATCTATGAATTAGTATCCACCATTTCTTTTTTTCTTTATTGTTTTATTTTTCTTGGTTATATATGCATAGTAACTTTTTAAATATACATTTCTTTATGAATCATGTTGAGAGAAAAAAATCAGAACAACAGGAGAGAAAAAAAAACAGAAAAAAGAAGTAAACATAAGATTCAACCTCCATAGGTCTTTTCTGGATGCAGGTGGTTCACCGAACCGCTGAGAAGAACCAAGTCTTTCATAGTTGATGATCACCTAATCTTGCTGTTACTGTGTACACTGTATTCTTGGTTCTGTTTGGTTCCCTCGGCATCAGTTCAGGGTAAATTTTTCCAGGCCTTTCTAAAATCAGCTTGCTTACCATTGTTGGAAGAACAATATTCTTCCATTACCTTCCATTAGCCACCCCCCCATTGCTGGGCCTCTGGTCATTTTCCAGTCCTTTGCTCCCACATGAAGAGCTGTTATAAACATTTTGCACACGCGGGTCCTTTCCTTCCTTTATGACCTCCTTGGGACCCAGAAGTAGCATCCGCCATTTCTACCTTTCCACTGGGCTAGAACATGGATGTAAAACAGACCAGCTAGCTTCTCACGGGAGAGAACATCTCCCAGAGCGGCCCTTCCACAGCGGCAGACTGATTCTTGACTGCTCTAACCCCATTGTGGACTGAGCTGCCCCTCCAGCCTTCCCCACGGATGCTTCTCCCATGGCTCCCCAGACTGTGTGCCGCTGTCAGAGCATTCACTAGTCCTAGGGATCTTGTCCCCAAATTTCACTCTGGTGAAATGATGGCTTGCTCCATTGGGTCTGGTCACAAATCTGGGGAAGTTCCTGTTTTCACCAGGGACTCCGGCTCCATCCTTTTCAGTGCAGTCTGGCTATACTGACTTTCTTGCTAAACGTCTCCATTTTCTGGACCCACACCCTGGCCCTGCCTGGAGCACTCTCCCCTTCTGATCTGGGTTCCTAAAGACCCACCCTCCTCCATCCAGCGTCCCATGCCTCCATCCCTGAGATGACCTTGCATTTTCCCTGTACTTGTCCCCTCTGTGCCTAATTCTCTGTGTGTTATCTCTTCCATTTGAGTATAAGTAAAGATGAGAGGGAATATTACTTTGTCTCCATATCTCCAGAGCTTAGCCCGGTCCTGGCATCCGAAGCATACTTAATAAAATCCCGTTGATTGATCGCTTCTGTGCGCCAGCTGGTATCACGCCCCGCGATTTCCTTCGAGAGCTTTTGGAGCCCCGGGCTGGGGGGGTCTGGGTTTGGTGGAACAGAGATCCCTGGGCAGGGCTTGCCCGTCTAGGTTATGGCAGCATTTTGGGACACTGACCAAGCTTCTCAGATGACAAGGGAAACCAGTCTGGGCTGAGTCTTAGCCACAGACTTCTGCCAAGTAGCATGGGCCTGAGCTGCCTTAGTCTGAGATTTCCCTCTTGTTCCCAAGGAGAGGAGATTGGATTCAAGAAAGTATGAACACTGCTCCTCCTTCGTGACTAGAAATGTTCCTCAGGGTCCTTGATGCTGGGGGCCTGTAATTAATACTCCCCTCAGGTTTTCTAGACCTCTTCACCAAAAGTTCTCTTCCTTGACCTTGGACGATGATCCAGAAATGGGTATCAGCAATGGAAATGCAAACAGCCTCTAGTTCTGTGTCCTGAGTGGCAGAGATCCCCTGTAATCTCTTCTGACCAATTGGCAGATCCTCTTACCACGGCTGGCTGGAGAGCTTCTGAAGGGACTCCTCCACCCCATCCCACCACTGGTGTGGAAGCCATGTGAACCCCAGTCTAGCTTCCATCCCCTCGCCCCAAATCTCTTCTTTCAACCTCCCAGGTTGTCTTGGGTTGGTAAAATGCCTCCCCCTGACTTTTGGGGGCTTTGCCCCTCCAGAATTCTGCTTGGAGCATCATTTTATGGTTTGGTGGAAGAGAACGGTAAGAGAGCTCCACCATCTTGACTCCACTCCCAGAGTCTGTCCACTCTCACTCCTCACCTCCACTTCTTACCATCTCTGTTTTTTTCCAATCCTTAGTTCAAGTTCTATGTCCTCATGAGCTCCTTCCTGGTCCTCAGGCTGTGTGGGACTCATCATTGCTCTCTACTGCACCCCCACCCCACCAGGCTCGCTCGGTTTCTTCTGTATGTTCTTGTACGTCTGCATATTGTCCCTCACTATACATAGGCTCCCCAAGAACAGAGACTTTTTCCCTTTCTATTTTCCACAGCTAACACAAGTCACTTGTGGCAACTGGCATTTGTATGGCACTCTAAGATTTTGCAAAAGTTTCACATAAATTATCTTATTTGATCTTCACAATAGTCTTATGTGATAGGAACTATTATTATTCCTTTTTTACAGATGAGAAAACTGAGGCTGAGAGAAGTTGTGGGATTTGCTAGTTAGTGTCTGAAGCAGGATTTGAACTCAGAGCTTCCTGATTCCAGACCCAGCAGTGTCACCTAAGTGATTATAAATGCAAATGAGTCATTACCTGCTACCTGCAGTAGACGGGATTTCCGTACCAGGAGCTCTGGACACTGGTACCTGGCCCACCATAATTATGGCTGGCGTGGTCTCAGGCCCTTAGGTTGAGGCTCAGGGCACAAAGGATGAAGGGAAAGTCTGGAACCCCCCCTCCCGTGGGGAGAGAAGAGAAAGGTCCCTCTCACTGTGAGCTGGGGGTCCTAGGAGCCACTGAGGTTCCTGACAGGACAAGCTTTGGCTGAGTGACTCACTGGCTTGTTGTGTCTGGCAGGAGTCAAAGAAACCGAAGTCTTCTGGATTCACTTAGGCCCTGAGCAAGGCCCAAGACTCTCACAAGAACCCTGCAGACAGATGGGGCCCGAGCCTGTTCCAAAAGCTGCTCCCCCTCATCCAGCTTGTTATCCGAGCAGAAACTGTGTGTGTCTGTGCACCCGCTCCAACGTGCACAGGGGGGCTCTGATGGGGTGTGGGATGAGCCCCAAGGTGAGGGGGAATCCCTCTGGGTGCCCGGGAGTGTGAACTCAAGTCTGGGCGGGAGAGTCCGAGCACAAACCTCTGCTCCTTGTGGAACCCCGAGAGCCTGGGAACAAGGCTCAGAGTCGGGCCGGAGAGAAAGGGGGGGAAGGAGAGACTTCTTGGAGAGCCAAGGAGAGGTTCCAATCCGACAGAGAAGGCAGAGAACGGGAATGAGGAGCCAAGACAAAACACGCTCGTGGGGAGGCAGCCCAAGGGAACGCGGGACCTTCTGCACGCTCTTCAGGAAAAGGGGACTCTCGCCCCTGGGGGCACCGGGAACTTTGGCTAAGAGGAGCTCCCTCCTCCAGCTAGTGGGGTGACCTTCCGAGGGGGCCCCAGCTTCTTCCTCTGGTACAATGAGAGGGAAAATGAGAGAGACAGAGACAAAAAGAGGGGGAAAGAGAGACAGACAGATACAGAGACACAGAGACAGAAATACAGAGAGAGATAGAGACAGAAGCAGATACAGAGACACAGAGACAAGAGATACACAGAGAGAGATAGAGGCAGAGGCAGACACAGGGAAAAAGAAAAAGAGAGAATGAGAAAAAGAGACAGAGACAAAGAAACAGAGACAGAGTTCTGGAGTCAGCAGAGTATCAGTACAACGTTCACTAGAAAGGGCGTGGCAGTTTCTTCCCTTGTGGCTCCAGGCAGCATCCCTGGAACTGTCCAAACCCAACCTTCCCCCCACCCCACCCCTGGGTCACTGGAGTCTGTATTGCCTCCTCCAGTGGAAGGTAAACTCCCTGAGGTCAGGGACATCCGAAATGCTTGACCCTGAGCTTGGTTCATAGAAAATACCCAAACAAATGAATCCCCAACAGCCCGGATTTGGGCATCCCCGCCAGAGCTGTCACCTGCAGCCCATCCGGGCCGCCATGACCGTCCGAGCTGCACCACTGGGCGCCTGCCTGTCATGCTGGAGTCTCCCCTGCTTTCTCTTGACACCGTGAGAGCATCAGGGGAACCTCACCGGTCGTCACTCACCCATTGGCTCTTTTTATCATATAATCCCCCAATGGTGACGTCCATATGTAATAAATACGTGTTCCTTCATTCATTTCCAGCCTTCTGCAACTATAGTTTTCGGTGCTGATTGCTCCCCAAACCTCTGCATTTCTAACTTCCCACTGAGCATCCCCGCCTGCTGGACCCATTATTATCTCCCCTTTTTTCTTGGAAGAGGGAGGGGAACATCCTTCGCCAAAGCAGGTTAATCAGTCAGTAAACATTTATTAAACGTCTACTATATTCCCTGTGCAATCAATGGAAACCAGTCTGGGCTGAGTCTTAGCCACAGACTTCTGCCAAGTAGCATGGGCCTGAGCTGCCTTAGTCTGAGATTTCCCTCTTGTTCCCAAGGAGAGGAGATTGGATTCAAGAAAGTATGAACACTGCTCCTCCTTCGTGACTAGAAATGTTCCTCAGGGTCCTTGATGCTGGGGGCCTGTAATTAATACTCCCCTCAGGTTTTCTAGACCTCTTCACCAAAAGTTCTCTTCCTTGACCTTGGACGATGATCCAGAAATGGGTATCAGCAATGGAAATGCAAACAGCCTCTAGTTCTGTGTCCTGAGTGGCAGAGATCCCCTGTAATCTCTTCTGACCAATTGGCAGATCCTCTTACCACGGCTGGCTGGAGAGCTTCTGAAGGGACTCCTCCACCCCATCCCACCACTGGTGTGGAAGCCATGTGAACCCCAGTCTAGCTTCCATCCCCTCGCCCCAAATCTCTTCTTTCAACCTCCCAGGTTGTCTTGGGTTGGTAAAATGCCTCCCCCTGACTTTTGGGGGCTTTGCCCCTCCAGAATTCTGCTTGGAGCATCATTTTATGGTTTGGTGGAAGAGAACGGTAAGAGAGCTCCACCATCTTGACTCCACTCCCAGAGTCTGTCCACTCTCACTCCTCACCTCCACTTCTTACCATCTCTGTTTTTTTCCAATCCTTAGTTCAAGTTCTATGTCCTCATGAGCTCCTTCCTGGTCCTCAGGCTGTGTGGGACTCATCATTGCTCTCTACTGCACCCCCACCCCACCAGGCTCGCTCGGTTTCTTCTGTATGTTCTTGTACGTCTGCATATTGTCCCTCACTATACATAGGCTCCCCAAGAACAGAGACTTTTTCCCTTTCTATTTTCCACAGCTAACACAAGTCACTTGTGGCAACTGGCATTTGTATGGCACTCTAAGATTTTGCAAAAGTTTCACATAAATTATCTTATTTGATCTTCACAATAGTCTTATGTGATAGGAACTATTATTATTCCTTTTTTACAGATGAGAAAACTGAGGCTGAGAGAAGTTGTGGGATTTGCTAGTTAGTGTCTGAAGCAGGATTTGAACTCAGAGCTTCCTGATTCCAGACCCAGCAGTGTCACCTAAGTGATTATAAATGCAAATGAGTCATTACCTGCTACCTGCAGTAGACGGGATTTCCGTACCAGGAGCTCTGGACACTGGTACCTGGCCCACCATAATTATGGCTGGCGTGGTCTCAGGCCCTTAGGTTGAGGCTCAGGGCACAAAGGATGAAGGGAAAGTCTGGAACCCCCCCTCCCGTGGGGAGAGAAGAGAAAGGTCCCTCTCACTGTGAGCTGGGGGTCCTAGGAGCCACTGAGGTTCCTGACAGGACAAGCTTTGGCTGAGTGACTCACTGGCTTGTTGTGTCTGGCAGGAGTCAAAGAAACCGAAGTCTTCTGGATTCACTTAGGCCCTGAGCAAGGCCCAAGACTCTCACAAGAACCCTGCAGACAGATGGGGCCCGAGCCTGTTCCAAAAGCTGCTCCCCCTCATCCAGCTTGTTATCCGAGCAGAAACTGTGTGTGTCTGTGCACCCGCTCCAACGTGCACAGGGGGGCTCTGAGGGGGTGTGGGATGAGCCCCAAGGTGAGGGGGAATCCCTCTGGGTGCCCGGGAGTGTGAACTCAAGTCTGGGCGGGAGAGTCCGAGCACAAACCTCTGCTCCTTGTGGAACCCCGAGAGCCTGGGAACAAGGCTCAGAGTCGGGCCGGAGAGAAAGGGGGGGAAGGAGAGACTTCTTGGAGAGCCAAGGAGAGGTTCCAATCCGACAGAGAAGGCAGAGAACGGGAATGAGGAGCCAAGACAAAACACGCTCGTGGGGAGGCAGCCCAAGGGAACGCGGGACCTTCTGCACGCTCTTCAGGAAAAGGGGACTCTCGCCCCTGGGGGCACCGGGAACTTTGGCTAAGAGGAGCTCCCTCCTCCAGCTAGTGGGGTGACCTTCCGAGGGGGCCCCAGCTTCTTCCTCTGGTACAATGAGAGGGAAAATGAGAGAGACAGAGACAAAAAGAGGGGGAAAGAGAGACAGACAGATACAGAGACACAGAGACAGAAATACAGAGAGAGATAGAGACAGAAGCAGATACAGAGACACAGAGACAAGAGATACACAGAGAGAGATAGAGGCAGAGGCAGACACAGGGAAAAAGAAAAAGAGAGAATGAGAAAAAGAGACAGAGACAAAGAAACAGAGACAGAGTTCTGGAGTCAGCAGAGTATCAGTACAACGTTCACTAGAAAGGGCGTGGCAGTTTCTTCCCTTGTGGCTCCAGGCAGCATCCCTGGAACTGTCCAAACCCAACCTTCCCCCCACCCCACCCCTGGGTCACTGGAGTCTGTATTGCCTCCTCCAGTGGAAGGTAAACTCCCTGAGGTCAGGGACATCCGAAATGCTTGACCCTGAGCTTGGTTCATAGAAAATACCCAAACAAATGAATCCCCAACAGCCCGGATTTGGGCATCCCCGCCAGAGCTGTCACCTGCAGCCCATCCGGGCCGCCATGACCGTCCGAGCTGCACCACTGGGCGCCTGCCTGTCATGCTGGAGTCTCCCCTGCTTTCTCTTGACACCGTGAGAGCATCAGGGGAACCTCACCGGTCGTCACTCACCCATCGGCTCTTTTTATCATATAATCCCCCGATGGTGACGTCCATATGTAATAAATACGTGTTCCTTCATTCATTTCCAGCCTTCTGCAACTATAGTTTTCGGTGCTGATTGCTCCCCAAACCTCTGCATTTCTAACTTCCCACTGAGCATCCCCACCTGCTGGACCCATTATTATCTCCCCTTTTTTCTTGGGAAGAGGGAGGGGAACATCCTTCGCCAAAGCAGGTTAATCAGTCAGTAAACATTTATTAAACGTCTACTATATTCCCTGTGCAATCAATGAACATTTATTAAGTGCCTACTATGTACCAATGCTAAGCACTGGGGTACAAAATGAGGCAAAAAACAGTCTCTTTTCTCAAGGATTTCTCAGTCTAATGGAGGAGACAAATACAAACAAGCTAGAGTAAAAAAAATGAATTAACATAGGGAAGACACTGGAATTGAGAGGCCTTCGGGAAGACTTCCAGTAGAAAGTGGGATTTTAGTTGGGATTGCTCTGAAATTTAAAGTAATTTTAAGGGGTAAATAATTCCCCCAAGGTCACACTGTTAAATGTCAGAGATAACACTTGATCCCTCGGGTCAAAGGATCCCTGGGATGTCTAGATCCCCAGATTTTCTCTCCAGATGCTACACTGCACTTCCACCAACTTGCCACGGCCAGAACTGAACTCCCCCTCCCCAAATCTGCTTCTTCTGTCCTCCTCATTTCTCTCTCAGTCACTCAGATTTCAGGCTTTAGAGTCGGCTTTGATGATTAGGATTTATATCTTTCCTCCCCTCCACCCTTCCTCACTCTGGAGCTTAGGTCAGCCAACTTTCCCTCTTTTAACTCTCCCTTCATCATTACTTTTCTTGACACTACCCTGAATGTCAGCCCAGAACGAGGGGACGGATGGATGGTCAGATCAAGGAGTTGGACCTGGAAGGGTCACGAACCCAACTGCCCGAGGGGAAGAGACTGAGATTCGGTTTCACTTAAGTCGCATTTAACACAAGGTCAAATAGTCCAAAGTCATAGACAGGAGGAGGAACACAGGTGGGGCTAAGTAACAGGTCCCATCTCGGGCTCCGGCCCCACCCGATCAGCTGGACCACGGAGCCAACCAATGGGATTTGTGAGGAGACTGCTGGGGTTGGAGTGGGGGGAATGGATGGATACCAGTTGGAAGCTTGGGCCATTAAACCCAGGATTAAGGGGGTTTCTAATCTTCCCAGATACTAGACCCAAACCCCAAAGCTTTCTCAAAGACTTTGTAGGTCATATCAACTGCTAAACAATCACCGTGATCACTACTCCTCTCATCCCCCGGTCCCCATCATCATTTCTATTCTATTTTGGGCTCGGTCTTGTTCATGGGGGAGATGGCTGCTCCTAACGGCCCGGACCCCACCCTTTCTTCCTTCCTCCGCCCCCCTCCCCACTCCTCCCCAGGAAGGTCGCCTGCCTCTGCCTCCCTTAACACCTCCTCCTCCTCTTCCTCAGTTCCCCACCTTGTCCCCACCGGGCCAGGCCCGGGCTGACAAAACAACCCGCCCTTCCCAGGGCAAGCCTTCCCGGCCACACCGTCTCTGTGATGTGGTCACGTTTGAAAAATGTTAATCAAATATTCTCTCCGTGTTCCCTTTCTTTCCCTTGCTGGATTCCTAGAAGACAGGAATTTATAGTGTAACCGCTCCAGCCTGGACAGACGCGGAGCCAAGGACAACACCGCAGGGCTGCGGGCCCCTGCCAAAGGGGAGAAGAGTGATTAGTTTAGAAGTTGGCTGCACAGAAAATAAAAATATATTCAATAAAACGCTCCCCCCAAAGTCCCCAAACCGGGGAGTTTATACAAAGTCCCATGGACCATGTCAGCCTGGTTCTCTTTCGGTGGCTCGAGGCCCACTTTTCTCCCCGAGCAATGGGAACTGGGTCTAGTTTGGACAAAAAGGCAGCCCGGGATGGGGGTCACGTCTGGGGGTGAGGGAAGGGCAGCCTGGGGAGAGGAGCTCAGATGGAGCCCAAGGTGGGCAGTCAGCTCCCCCCGGGGTGATTTTAATTCTGTCCCACTGATAACTGAGTCCTCTGCGTCCATTGCTCTCATCCCCAGTCCCGCTGACCACCACGGAGCCCCCTCCTCTCGACCCAGCTCCCTCCTCCACAAGGCTCCTTTCTGCTCAGACAACCTCACTGCCCAGAGCCAAAGGGGAGGCCTCCAGTCTTCTTCCTTGAGCTTCGCTGCTCTCCTGGGGGGTCTCTGCTATTTCTACCCATAACCCCCTCCTCGGTCCCTGGATCCCATATTCCCTATTCACTCCCTTCCCTCCATGAAGCCTGGGAGAACTTTCCTAGGCTAGGGCTTTGTGACTGATAAATAACACCCTGCAATTTATGGGGTGACTAAGGGCCAGGGGACAGGGTGGGGGAGCAGGCAGAGGGCCGCTCTTCTCTGGCCCAGCCCTTGGCCCTTGGCTCCTGGCCTTTGTCTGTGAAACTCAAAGGGAGCAGAAACAACTCCCTCTGGCTGGGGGAAATAGAGACCCCCCCCCCGTCTGCTCCATCATTCAGACAACAACTGGGGAGGTCTTTAACCTGCCGCCCTGGATGCCCTGGCAAGCTAGAGTACCAGCTTTCTGGGAGATGGAGTCTGGAACTTGGAATCTTTATAACCTAGAGCAGTCTGCTCTTACTTGAATGAAGGGGGCCTGAAGGTCCAAGAAAACCCAATGGGAGGGGCTCTGGTGGTCTTCCAGGAGAGGGCAATAGGAACCAGAGAAGGGCGCCTTCCTTTGGGTCCTGCTTCCCTAAGGCCCTCCTAGCCTTAACATCCCAACCTACAAAGTCTCGGTCCTCTCAGCATCTCCATCTCTGCCCCATGAACTGCCCTCAGTTTCCCTTCTCAGTCCCTCTGAACCCTTCCCCCCCTTCAGATCCAAAGGCCAAGAGGATGCAGACTGCTGAGAAAACATGGCCTTTTGTCCTCCCCCTCCCCATGTGTGTGTTTCTGGCCGGAGAGAGCCAGAATTGTCCTTCCATCTTCTTGGACCCCAACCTTGTTCTGGGAGCTGGGAAGATAGAGAGAAGCTCTGAGTGCAGACCTCGAGAAGCCCCCAGAGCCTGGCGGGGGAGCTGGGGGAGGCAGCCGTCGGGAAATTAAGATGATGCAACAGCAAAAGTGATCCATGGCCGTGAATTTTTCAAAAAGAAAAGTCTCCAGTTTGATGGGAAGACACGAGGGAGCACTTGCTGGGGAGGGGAAGGCAGCACTTCATGACTGGGGAGCCCCATGGCTGATGGGAAGGCAGCACTCCTGATCGGGGAGCCCTGGGCTGATGGGAAGGCAATGCCTGAGATGGGGGAGCCCCTGGGCTGATGAGGAGGTAGTGTACCATCACTGGGGAGCCCCTGGGCTGATGATAAGGCAACACCCCTGATTGGGGAGCCCTGGGCTGATGGGAAGGCAACATTCCTCTCATTGGGGAGCCCCTGGGCTGATGAGGAGGCAATGTTTCTATCATTGGGGAGCCCTGGGCTGATGGGGAGGCAGTGCCTGAGATGGAGGAGCCCCTGGGCTGATGGCAAAAACAGCTTGTGTTTATGTGGAGGAGCAATGGGCTCAGGTTGGGCTGGGAGGGCAGGATGGATTGTGAAGGGTCTTGATTGCTGGGCAAGGAATTGAAATTTCAGGGACGAGGCAGAGGGAACTCCTCTTTCTAGACAAAACTACCCTGTGATGAAGCACGGGACAAGGAGGCCGCAGAAGAAAGCTGGGGGCGCATCCTTTAGCTCAGGCTGGGGGCTGGGGGGCAGCCTGGCAGGGGAATGGAGCCCGCCACCAGGAAGGGGAGAAGCTGCCTTTGCACGTGCATTAAGCTCTTCCTCTGGTGTAGTGCTCAGTTCTTGCCCTCAAAGAGCTTACAACCTCCTGAGGAGGGGCCGAGGGGCCCGTTGCCATCACACCTGTTCATTAGAAGCGCCCTGTCCGTGCCCACTGCCTCTTGAGCGCCTCCTCCCTGAGGACTCCCCTGCTCCTCCTGCATGGCAGCCCTCAGGCTCTAAGGTGGTAGGGAGTCTCAGCAGGTCCCAGGCATGGTGGGGGGGGAGCTGGCCGGCCCCCCAGCCAGGAGAAGGGGCTTTTCCTCCCCGAACCCCATCCCACAAGATCCTGCCCGGGGCCTGGGGGTGAGTCATGGGCCAGGCTCAGAAGGCTGGCACAGGAACCCGCCGGGGGGAGGGGTGCGCAGCCCCCACCCTTCCCTTGGCAGGGAGGGCGTGCTCTGAAATGCCCTCCTTATCTCAGGCTGGCCTGGCTCTCTCCCCTGGTATTCATGGGCCGCTGGAAGCCCGAGCGCTATTCTTTGTGGGTCACTCCAGACATGAAGTCAGGGCTGAAGAGGATGTGATGACGGGATTATGGGGGTGAAGGCAGGAAGGGTCAGGGAGAAGGCAAAGGGCCCCGGCTGTCGGAGCACAGCCAAGCTGGCCAAATGGTCCTCCACGGGCTGGGCGGGAGGCGAATGTGCAGAAAGAGAGCCCGGGGGGGAGGAGGGGGACGACCGGGCCAGGGAAGGTCCTAGAAAGAGTCAGGATCGGGGCTGACAGAGCAAGTCCCCCCCCGAGAAAATGAGACACCCCCTTGTCCTTGCTCCTTCTCTGGACCTTTCCAAGTCCGAGGCCCGTCCCCTGAAGTACTAGAGACAGTTTTCACCCCTCAAGGAGCGCCTGTGCTCTGAGCAGGAAGAACCCTGATTGTGGGTTCTGAGAACCAGTTTCCCTCCCACTTCTGGGACGGTGGGACCCTCAGTAAGTCCCTTTTCCTACTCTTCTCTCCAACCAGGAAGTCCAGGTTCTCTTGGGGACTGACTCCCGACTCTGGGGGAGAGGGAGAGAGACTCTGAAAGCGGCAGACATGGCGAGAAAGTGGGCTGTGGGCTCCCCTGCTTTCCAATTTCCTCTTGGAGTTTTCAGGGAATCTTCCCTGGGAGAGACTGGGACCTCCCGTCTAAGAACTTTTTTTTGCTCTTGTGCATTTTCTGGTATATCCTAATCTATAGAAGTCCACTTTCTGCTCGCTGTAGTCTTGGGTGAACAGATTTACTTGCTAAAAATAAAATAAGATAAAATGAAATGAGGTAGTTGGGTTACATGACCCTTCCAGCTCCAGCCTATGATCCCTTCCAACAAGAATGTCCAGCAGGAACCCAAGAAGGAAAAAAAGCGAAGCCGTGGAAGAGAAAATAGTGGAACTCTGGGGCAGTCGGTAAAAGAATCGAGGGCGGGTCCGTGCTGGTGTCTCAGCGTGTCTGGGGCGGGGGCATCCTGTGTCTCCGTGTGCATACGTCTGCAGGCAGCCCCGGGTGTCTGGGGCTCTGTCTCCTTAAGAGGCTTTTTAGGGTTTACATGTGTTTCCACTTTCCTGCAAAAGGCACCGAGTCAGAGCTGAGACCAAGAATCCCAAGTCCTGAGGCCCTTCCAGGATTCACTTGGACTTTTGGCCAAATCACCTTCCTCTGCTGAGGAGATGCCGTGAACCTGGGGAGGCTGGTTAGTGTCCTTCCTTCTCACTCTCAGAGAGGGACCAAAAGCATCACCATTCTGAGGGCAAGGGATGCTGGATCCCACTGGCTGGTTAGACCAGCATGAGCTCGGAAGGCTCTACCACAGACTGGGCAAAATAGAGCCCAGAGGGGCAGCTAGGGGGCACAGTGGGTAGAGCCCCAGCCCTGAAGTCAGGAGGATCCGAGTTCAAATCTAGTCTCAGACACTCAACACTTCCTGGCTGTGTGACCCTGGGCAAGTCATTTAACCCCAATTGCCTCAGCAAAAAAAAAAAAAGAAAGAAAGAAAGAAAGAAAGAAAGAAAGAAAGAAAGAAAGAAAGAAAGAAAGAAAGAAAGAAAGAAAGAAAGAAAAGAAAAGAAAAGAAAAGAAAAAATAGAGCTTAGAGTGAATTGTAGGATCATCTCTAAGGGCAGAGCATGAAGAGGCTTTGTAGATCCATCTATGACATTCATATTGAGGAAGGGGCAAATCAAACTTTCTCCTTCTCCTCTGACTTTTGCTGGTTTCTCTTGAGATCCATTTTCCTCCCTAACCTCCATGGAGGTGAGAGTCAGCAGGAAAGAGGAGTGGTGGTCTCTGGACCACTGCGGGGATAACCCAGCTCCCTCTATGGATGTCAGCACCTGGGACAGAACCCTAGCCACCCCACCTTAGTTTCAGTTCTGCTGAATCTCACAATAAAGAGGTTGATCTATTTGGGTTGTGATCACCAATTTCTCTGTTGAAGTTCTCTAATGCTTCATCCTAGCATGGGGGCAACCTTTGAGTCTTCATGGCTATGTCAGTGGAGCCCAATTCACCAGAATGATAGATATTTTCTATTTTTTTTTTCACAAGACCAGCCTGGTTTAGGATGGAGAGATTAGTCGCCATGTTGGTGCAGGATAGTGAACTTTTGACCACAGAGAGGAACTATTGTGATTAGTGGTTGATTCTTTGTGATTCCATTTAGAGTTTTCTTGGCAAAGAGACAATAGTGGTTGTTGGTCATTTCCTTCTCCAGAACATTTTCCAGATGAGGAAACTGAGGCAGACAGGATTAGGTGACTTGCCCAGGGTCACACAGCTAGTATGGAGCCAAGTCTACATTTGAACACATGAATATGATTCATCCTGAGTCTAGCTGCCATACATTGTGTTAACAATCTACAAAGCATTTTTCTTAAATGAGGTAGACTGTACTTGAGTTTTTAATCTGCATTTTATAGAGGAAAGGGAGGCTCAGAGGAGGCAAATGACTTGCCTGTAGTCACACAACTAATAAGTGTCAAAGATGTGATCATAGATGTTGAACTGGAAGGGACCTTAAAAGTCATACCCTTCATTTAGCAGATAAGGAAACTGAGGCAGAAAGGTCAAGTGAGATCATACTGCCAGTAAGTGTCTGAGGCAGATTTGAACCTGGAGTTTTCTGAATCAGAGACATCTCTCTCTCTCTCTCTCTCTCTCTCTCTCTCTCTCTCTCACACACACACACACACACAAAACCTCTTCAGGTTAAAGACCCTTGAACTTTGAACTCCCTTGAACTTTGAGAGGGTAGCTACTGGGGGTTATGTGAGCATGGGGACATGTCAATCCGGCAGAGACCCAAGAAATTTTCTCCTACCCAAACTCTACAGCTTCTATCATTAGACAGAGGTGAGCTCTCTTCCCCTCTTCACTCCCAGTGACAGGGGTGGGGAGATGAAGCTGTGTGACATCGCTGTGCCCATCACATCCTCCCCAGCCATATTCCCAGACTCCTTCAAAAAACGCCATCACTCTAGACCCTCCCCCAAACAAAATCCCCAATATTGCCCATAATTCACATCCGTTCTCCTGGGCTACAGAAGTCAGTTTCCCCCCAAATCAGGGTTCATTCTACTGAATGCTCCTCCCTTCAAACTATTTTTTATGAATAGAAACGATTGGTTGGTTGTTCGGTCACACATAGAACATAAATAACACACCACGCTACCGGTCCTTTGCCGGTGTCTCCCATGGTACTCGATCGATTCAAAAGTTCTTCAGAGACATGAGCAGAACAAAGACTCCTTGAAGGCAGATACCATTTGATTTCTATCCACATGTCTCTAGCATATAGTAAGCGCTTAATCAATGCTTGTGGAATCAAATGAATGAATAAGGGTGAGCCAGATTTTGGCTGCTCTACCATTGCTGGGGGCGGCTATGAAGCCGCCATCTCTGGGAGCCTTTGGGGAAGATTGCTGAAGCACTCCTCTCTTTGTGTGCCGGTCTCCTCGAGCTTCAAGATCCTCTGGCTCTATGGTGACTGGTGCCTCATACGTGGACCTTAGAGCTAAAGGGATCTCAGACAGCCCAGACCCGGTCTCCGATTTTACAAGCCCCCAATGCACAGAAAATCTTGGGATCTTCTGCCCCTAAACCAAATCACTTTCTATTTTCCAGCCCAACTCTCCATGAGGTCTTTTTTTGGAAGGGCCGTTTGCTTATTTGTTTATTGTGGGCATGAGGTCTTTCTTGATTGTCCCCAGTCCTCCCATTGTTAATGGTCCCTCCTCCTAAAAATTACTTTTCTATATTTTGTTGTTATTTGTTGTTATATTTTATATACTTGTTATTATATTATATATATATTTGTTATTATATTATATATTTATTATATTGTATATATTTGTTATTATTTCTCTGCCTGTGGTATTTTCCTCAAGAAGAATACAAACTTCTAGGGGGCAGGAAATGTTTTCATTTTGGGCTTGGTATCCCCAGAATAGACCTAATACATTTTTGGGGGGCAAACTAGAAATGTTATTTCATCACAGACATAGGGATATTCTAGTAAGGAAACTCTATCAAAGCAGAGAGACACTTGATCTTCAAGTTATTGTCATAGAAAGTTACCTAGGACACTGAGACCTACCTGGATCCTTTCTCCTATTACATGTGCCTGCCACATGAGTGCCCATAACTGCTCCGTCAATATTGAGTTGAACTGAATTGATAAACACTCCTGGAGGCACATCTAGGGGGCGCCATAGCTCATAGAGCACCAGGTCTGGAATCAGGAATATTCTTCTTCGTGAGTTCAAATCTGGACTCAGACGCTTCCTCGCTGTGTGACTCTGGACAAATCATTTCACTCTGCCTCAGTTTCTTCATCTGGAAAATATTCTGGAGAAGGAAATGGCAAACCACTCCGGGATCTCTGCCAAGAAAACCTCAAATGGGACCATCAACAGTTAAGACAGAATTCTGAACAACAGATTTATATGTGGAGAAACTGAGGTTCGTTGGCTTACCACAAGTCACATGGCTGCTGTTAGAGGCATTTTTTCACCAGCGAATTTAGGAATCTAACATTTTTAGTATCCCAAGATTCTTTGATTTGGCCCTAAGCCCTTCATTCTTAACCTAAGGCAAGATGGAGTCTTTGCTATTATTGATCCGTACCAGATGTGCGTTTGGGGTGGCGGGAGGATGGCCTGAAGGAGGCCCACATCAGCTGAGTTCAGTCAACAGCCTTGGCCATGCCCTTTCAATTTATTTCTGAACTCAGCAGTGGAAAGCTGAGCTAAGGGCACCGTGCGCCTTGGATCCAGGAGGTGGCCCCGATCTTCCCAGAAGAGCTGAGGAGCAGGCCCAAAAATTCCCATCTGGTAACTGTGCTCGAACGCACACTTCATAAAAGTAACAGAACAGGTGTTAAAAGAAACTGTCCTACAGAGGCCCCGGTGGAATGAGGAGACATAAACAGTCTGGAGGCTCGGGGAACACAGCAAGATTCAGTGAAAAAACATGTTTTGGATTAAAGAAGTGTGTCGGGGGTGTTTGGGCTAAATGATCTCTAGGGTCCGTTACAGCTCTAATGGCCCTAAATAGATCCCGAGTTCCTTGGACAGCTAGAGGGCGCCATAATGGATAGAGCCGGGTCTGGAGTCAGGAAGATCTAAATCCGGCTGTGTGAATCTGGGCAAATATGATTCACTCTGTTTGCCTCAGTTTCCTTATCTGTAAAGTGAATTGGAGAAGGAAATGGCAAACCACTCCAGTATCTCTGCAAAGATGATGAAGAGTCCGGCAGTGAATGTTCAACAAGATTGAGCGCCAACTGTGTACAATCACTAGTGTTTATGTAACATGAAGTCCGATTTATACCTGCCGTTTCATTGGATCCTTATAACAACACTCTGAGGTAGGTGCTATTATAACCTGGTGAAGTGACACAAAGGGCTTGGAGCTCAGGGACTGACTCGGTCACTTTCATAATCATCCTGGCTAAGTCATATAACTTCTAGAAACTTAATTTCTTCATCTATAAATCGGGGCTTGTAATAACATTTACCTCAGAGAGTCCTTAGGAGATCAAATGAGTGAACCTAAAAGTGCCATATAAATGCCAGCTATTATCCCATCTTACAGATACAGCAACTGAGGCCCCGTAAAGGCACAGGGATTGTCCACAATCACACAGCCAGTAAGTGTGTGAGGCAGCAGCTCCACTCATGTCTTCCTGATCCTTCCCCTGCCCCAGCCCAAAACTTGATTCACTACTAAGTACATTAGGCCCAAGACAAGGTGCTGGGGACTATGGAAGACAGAAGTCCAATGGTGAAATTCCTTGCTGACTCAGAAGACTGCCTCCTCCAGGGAGCCCCTCATCTCTCTGATCTCTCCCTCTTCTGTCCTACAATAGTCGTTGACTTTGCCAGTTGCTCAGAATCACATCCCCTCGCATTTGAAGGGACCTTGGAAATTCTAGTCCAGACTCCCCAAACATGAATCCCACCTCCCATATCCCTGACAAATGGCTATCCAGACTCCATTAGACCCTCCAGGTGCCAGGATACTCACTACCTTCTAAAGGAAACCATTCTACTTTGGAACAGCTCAAACATTTAGAAAGTTCTTCCCTCAGGACCTGCATTTTGCCTCTTCCCTTACTCAATAAACTCCAAAAGCTCCCTATTACCTCGAGGACCAAATACAAGCTCTTCTGTTTGTCTTTTGTGACCCTTCGAACTTGTCTCCAACTTTCCTGACTCTTCACCCACCTTTGGGTCCAACTACACTGGCCTCTTCACTCTTCCTCCCACATAAAGCTCTACCTCCCGTCTCCACACCTTGCACTGGCCACTCCCCCCATTTGTGAAATAATAATAACAGTGGTTGTAGATAACATTTTAATAGCATTTTAAGATTTGTAAATTAATAGATATGGATATAATAATATAACAAAATCATAATTATACAATGTACTTATATTTACTGAGTATACTTAATTACATTCTATGTTATATTATTTATTATGCATAATTAAGCATGGGGTATTCACAGAGGACTAGCACCGCTGGTGTCAGGGATGCTGAGGGTACCTGAACCATCCAACTGTCACCTGGAGCACGCGCAGAAACCGTGCCTCAGGGAGCCGTCTCAGCAGATGGGTTTAACTGGCCTGAAAATAACTGAGAGGTCTCAAAGCCACTGGTAAGTTGGGGGAGTGTCTACTCTAGGCATGGGAAGACTTCTAGGGTGGATGAGAGTAGTTTGTTCCCAAAGCTATGAAAGTGACTGAAGTAGGCCTTGGAGAAGGCTTAGACATTGAAGATGCAAAGGTCATCCACTGCATCCTGGGCCGGTCATCTCAACTCTGGTCTTGCAGCTGGATTTTGAGGATTTTGTGCAACTCTGTCTCACTTTAATCCAATTCACATATAAAATGAATGACGAACAACAACAAATTAGCATATCTATACTTCATTATATATAACATAATACGACTATATATTATATAATTTATATAGTACATTACAATAATATTAAGTATTTTCTATAAGTACTAATATAGAATATACTTATAGAATATATTATAGTAGAATATAGGGTATAGAACATTTCATTTTTTCTCTCTCTCTCTCTCTATATATATATATATATTTCATTTTCCATATATGTTCTATGCTATATAGAATATGAGGAGAGAGAGAGAGGAAGAAAGAGACAGACAGAGAGAGAGAGAGGAAGAAAGAGGAAGGGGGAAGAAAGAGAAAGAGAGAGGGGGAAAAGAAAGAGAAAGAGAGAGGGGGAAAAGAAAGAGAAAGAGAAGAGAGAGTCAGAGAGAGAGAGAGAGAGAGAGAGAGAGAGAGAGAGAAAGGGAGAAAGGGAGAAAAAGAGGGGGGAGAGAATTCATTTAACCATGTGGAATGCACACTCTCCTTCCTCACATCTATCTCTTGGAGGTTCTAGTTTCCTTCAAGGTCAGGCTGAAGCACCATTTTCTCCAGGAAGCCTTCCTCCTGGACAATTTTTCCTCACATTTCTTTTGCATAGATTCCATGTAGACATAGATATAGACATAGATATAGATACAGATTTGCTGTCTCCCCCAGTGGAATGCAAGCTCCTCAGGGGCAGGTACTGTTTCCTTTCCATCCTTGCAGCCCCAGTGCTTCCCACCGTGCCAGACATTGAGTCTGCTCTTGCTAAATACTTGTTGACTGATTGTTCTGTTCTCTGAGACCAAACAGAACAAGCATAATCCTTTTTCCACATAACAACCTGCCAAATATTTCAAGAAAACGGTCACGTCTTCTCTTCTCTAGGCCAAACACCCTGAGCTCCTTCAGCTGAACCTCATGGGCAATGGTTTCCTCTCTCTTTGCTATCCCGGAGATTTCGGGGCACCCCAGCCTCTGGCCCAGATGGGATCGGGAGAATAGAGAAGCTGTCATCCAGGTTGCAGCTGTGGCTGACCTTGCTCCATAGCATTATCACTGTCCAGTCCTTTTAGAGCATAATGAGCCTCAGAACTTCCTGTTGCATGTGGGACAGGCTACTACATGAGACTTTTTCCCGGGGCCAAACTCGATGCATGGAGAAAGCCACCCAAGTAACTACCCCCCGGGCACCACTCTACCCAAAGGGCTCACACTTGAGCCTCTTGTTCTCTCTTGCTGTCAACACTGTTAGTTCTGTAGCATTTTTTAAAAGAGGGAGCTTAGGAAATGCTGGCCCAGAAACCCAGGCTGTGCTTTGATTCATGGGGCTGAGATCATATTCGTTTTTGGTTTCTGGTTGTTTTGCTTTGGGCAGACATCTCACACAATTGACTCATTCTCAACTGCCAACCACTAAGACCCTCAGGTTTGTTTGGTTTTTTCCCTATCGCATTTTTTCCCATCCTGTACAAGTGCAGGTGGCTTTTTGTAACTCAAGGATAAGACTCGGTGTTTTGATAGTTTGTTTGATCTTAGATCTCATGAATGCAGAAATTTCTTTCAATGGCAAAGACTCATATAACCCTTCTCATCCTGACTCACTCTTGTCCAAGTCCTCCATGCAACTAGGTGGCGCTGTGAACAGAGTGCCGCACCTAGCGTCAAAGACCTGAGTTCAAATTCTGCCTCTGTGTGACTCTACAAGTCCCTTTCAAATCATTTATAATCTGCCTGTTGACTGTAAAATAGGAATAATAATAGAGACTACCTTTAAATAGTAAGCATTTAATAAATGCTTGCTCCTTGCCCTCTCTTTCCCAGAAATTCACCACAGAGGATCCACTCAGCGTGCCAGGATCCTTTTTCTTGACTTTGGGTGACTAAATGAGGAGCATTCAGACAATATTTATATGAAGTTTATTTAATTTATTTGTATTAAATATAATCTTGTTAGATTCCTCTGAGCATAATTTCAGAGATTGACGCTACTTATGAAGTTCAAGAACCAGCCAAGGTGAGTGAGTCTGCAGAGGCTCAGCCTAAGCTGACTGCAGGATGATGAATTTTTTGGCCCCAGCGACTCTCAAGAACCATCCACCAAATCTAGAAAGGTAGTGATTTGCAGCAATAGAAGGAATCCTACACTGATTAAATCATGAAATACTACAGACAATTGAGCTGAACATTCCAATTCGTTCCAGATCTTTCCTCATCCCGATTCTCTCATCCAACAAATCATGTTCCCTATCCCACTCAGCCTCTTGTCATTTATAATTTTGAGAAGCACACCACAATGGGATAATATCTCTAAAACTTGCTGCAAAGAACGATATAAACATTAGTTGCTATTATTATAGTCGTGCCTTCATCCATACCTTTGTTAAGAATGTTGAAAACATATAAAAAGATGTAAGGGCAAGGATAGATCCCTATAGCACCAATAGTCTCTCAAGGCTGACATTGACCCCTTAATCCATACTCTTTAGGTCCATTCATCCAAAAACTTCCAAAGAGCACTTAAAGTTTGGTCAAATATCCAAGACCCCGTAGTCATCCACTACAACCAGAACCATCACCAACCAACACGACTTCTTTCTTGACCCCTGGCCTTCATTGACCCTGAAAGAGAGAGAAACTTGTGACTTCGTGCAACTCTGCCTCCCTCAAATCCAATTCACTCGCAAGTCGAGATATCATTCATCGTGATATCATTGGTAGTTCTTTGCAAAGTAAAAGACAGACGAGTCATGTCGACCACAAAGACATTAGGAGACTTTATCAAGTGACTAGTGGAAATTTAGATAATCCTACACTATCGTGATCTATACAACAATCAACAAGCACCTACTAAGTAAGTACCTACTACGTGTCAGGCTCTATGCTCAGTTCTGGATGTATAAAATCCCAAAGTGAGATAGGCTCTTTTCTCAGAGCACTTGTCTTCAACGAAGGATAAATAACTTACTTTTGACAATAGATTGGGCGTGCCTTTTTGTAGTGGCAAAGAACTGGAAATATCAGTTATATAAAGGTAATGGAATATTATTGTCCTATAAGAAACGATGAACAGGCTGATCTCAGAAAAGCCTGGACATGAACTGGTGCTGAGTGAAGGGAGCAGAACCCAGAGAATTTTGTCTATAGCAATAGCAAGATTATGTGATGATCAGCTATGATGGACTTGGCTCCTTTCAACAGTGTGAGGATTCAAGGCAATGCAATAGACTTGAGATGGAAAATGCATCTGCAGCCAGAGAAAGAATTATGGTGACTGAATGTGGATTGAAGCATAGTATTTTACTTTTCTGTTGTTTGTTTGCTTGTTCTTTTTTCTTTCTTGTATTTTTTCCCCTTTCGACCTGACTTTTCTTTACAATATCAAATATGGAAATACATTTAAAAGAACTGCACACATTTAACCCATAACAGATTACTTGCTGTCTTGAGGAGGAAGAATTAAGGAGGGAGGGAAAAAAATTTGGAACACAAAGTTTTACAAAAATACCTCTATGTGTTTGGAAAAATAAAATGCTATGGGGGAAGGGGGGGAAGATTGGGCATGATTAGGAGACAGAAAAACTGGTTTCATATCCTGGCTTTGCTACTTGGACCTTGGACATATAAACTCTCTAGGCCTCAGTTCCTCAAATATAAAATCAGGAAATTCAACTTTATGACCTCTAAGGTCCTTTCCGGCTCAAAACCTACAATCCCATAACTCCATGACTCCATGACTCCGTGACATTTTCTACACAGCACACCATAAGGCCTCCTTTTGGGGCTCAATAATACCTTAAAATGAATTAACATTGGATTCCTCAGAGCAGATTATAAATTTGTGGGCACCATTTCTTTCTGAACATTTGCTTCTTGATTCTACCAATCCAATTAAGGAGGTGAATCCATAGCAATGATTTCCTGACCCGGGAGTCTGGAATACCCAAGTCTAGGACTTCTGGACCAAGGACGCCCCAAAGTCCCCACCATGGCTCATTTTATTTTTCTCCGGCAGTCAGGAGCTCAAACATTAGGTGGGAAAAGAAACCCAGCTCAGAGGGAAAACGACCTGCTGCTCCACCGCAGTACTTGATTGACTGCCTAATGACCTAAGGGCTGTGGGCGTTTGGAGGAGGAAGCTTTCGGTGTGGGCTGGGATGGTCAGAGATGAAGGAAGAGCACTAGAAAAATCTACATTTGGGAGTCCGCAGAGGAGTGGATATGGGTCTGGGGAGGGCTCCAGGTGCAAAGTTCGTTGCCTTGCCTTGGCGCCGAGCACCATCACATGGATTAAATTAAAGCTGGCAGCAGGACGGGCCGAGGGCCATGATGAATGGTCTCACGTGGAGTTGTGGACAGATGTCAGGAGGGGCCCGGTCAGACGGCCTCCTTCGCGGCGTTGGGAGGATGAGCCTTCATTCTTGACCGGGGAATATGCCAGCAGCTCAGGCCGCCCTGGGGATGTCGGGAAGGGGCTGGGTCCGAAGGAGAAGAGGAAAGGCCTTTATACATTGGCGCTCCCTGGGCCACGGAAGGTCCAGAGGAGGACAGCGAAAGAATGATTATCCCATCAATCCTTTAGAGTCCCGGGGCTCTCAAGTCTTTCCAAACCCTCTTCCCAGCTCAAAAGCTGCTTCTTTGATCCTCCCATTAGTCCTGGAGGGACTTAAAATGGAAGTATGAACTTCACTTTATTAAGAAGAAATAAAACCCAGAGAAATGGTCATTGTCATTACATCTAGAGCTGAAAAAGAATTCCCATTTCCTCTAGTCCATCACAGTCTTAATAGAGAAACAAAGGAGTCATAGTTGGAGAACCTAGAACCAAAAGGGCCCATGATCCAACCTCTTTATTCTGCAGAAGAAGTCAAGGTTCCGGGAAAACCAGTGACCGAGGGAGGCTGAATTGAGATTTCCTCCCAAGTCTTCTGACTCCCAATCCAGGGATCTTTCCCCAGATATTATGTTGGAATTGACCCAAAATCACACTGTCAACCTGGAGCAAAATCAAAGAGAGGTTCCAGGTCTTTGGATATCCAGGTCATGGTCTTTCCAATGACCCCATAGCCAAACCCCCCACCCCGATTCTCAGGATTTCTCATTTTCCTCAAAGTTCACTTCAAAAGCTGCCTCTTCCAGGAAGCCTTTCCTGATCTCCTACATCCTAGAGATGCCGCTTTCTACTCCTCAGATTACCTCCAATGTACTTTGTACCCATTTTGTACATATTCTTATAATCCCCAATGAGGAAATATATAATATATACACATCTATATATAATATATACAAACATGTACATATATATTTATATACATACATTTCTTTTATATGTTTATATAGATATATTTCTATATATATATATATACACATTAGAATTTATAATCCCTCATGAGGAAACTGAGGCACAGAAGTTAAGTGAGTTGCTCAGGATCACACATTAAGTGCCTAAGGCTGGATTTATACCATTCTGATCTCAGCACCAGTGTTCTATCCATTCCACCTCTTAGAACCATAGAAACAGAAATAGTTGGATGTAAAGGGAATTTGGAGGCAACAGAGTGGTGCAGTGGATAGAGTGTCGGGTCTGGAGTCAGGAGGACCAGAGTTCAAGTCCAACCTTGGACACGTACTAGTTGTATGATCCCGGGCCCATCACTTAATACTGTTTGCCTCAATTTCTTCTTCTGTCAAATGAACTGGAGGAGGAAAAGGTAAACCCCTCCCCAAAATGGGTCACGGAGTCTTCCAAACTATTTTACAAATGAAGAAATTGAGGTTATCAAGTGTCTTTCCTAAAATCACTGGAAGTAAGAGGAAGAACTAGGATTTGAAACCGGGACTTTTGATGCCAGGTGCAGCCCCTCATCCCATTGCCCTAGTGAATTCAGGTGCTTTTTAGTGGGAGGAAGTAAAAAGCACTGATTCCTCCCCTCCCGGGACTTTGTAAGCTTTGAGACTGTGATTTATTATTATTACTTGGGTTAGTGGATTAAAAATTACTAAAATATTATATACTAGTTGCAAAGTGAATGGAGAACCAGCCTTGAAATTTAAAAAAAAAAAACCTGAGTTCAAGACCTGATATATACTAACTGTCCCCACTTGGGTAAGTCACTAAAGTACTCGGAGCTTCACTCTAAGATTATAAGTACTAAAGAAGGTCCCAGTCTCTTTAGGAGAAAGGACTTTCACCTGTGGGAGTCCCTTAATACCTGGAAGGTCCCAGCCAGCGTGGGTGGAGGCAGGTTGCTCCCCCAGGAGTTCCCTCCAGCATTCAGTCACAGGCCCAATGTCTACCCCCGTCCCTTGTCTTTCTGGGTATTATTTGCTTTCTCTCTCCTCTCCCTCAGCCTTTCCACCTCCGGGCCCTAAGAGAACCCAGAAGTCTTTGAGCCAAGAAAGGAAAGACTCCTAGGAGAAAAAAGGGACTGACTGGGACTCAGGCTTGGAAAAATGCTTTCTTCTTCTGCACCAGCAATGATGGAAAACACAGGTTTCCGTGGCTCGGGAAAGACATCGGAAGTCTCGGAAGAGGCTGCTCGGGTCATGAGTGGAGGGAAGGAGCCAAGAGCTGGCTGGCCCCCGAAAAAAGGCAATGGCGGCCCATGGCTTCCTCCGCTCTCTGCCCAGCGTTTGCTCCCAGCCCGTCAGGGCCCCCGGAAATAACTTTGCAGACAGGAGGGGCTTAGAAGGCGGCAATTAAACTGATTAGGGAAGAGGTAGGTTGATTTATGAGGCTCTCATTCCGGGAAATTTGGCAAAGCAGCCATGACAGCCAGAGCCTCCAATAAGACAGAGAAAGTATTCGAGCAATGTATAGGTCGGAGAGCTGGAGGGGCTGTGCTGCCGGATACCAGGGGGGAAAATGTGCTGGGAAAAGAAGGAAGGAACTTGGCCACGCTTGGACTGAGGGCCGGGATGGTGAGCGGGGTCCCTTCCTGGGAAACCGCAGAGAAATAGAGGGGTTCGAAGAGCGGGTGCTTCCTTGGGCAGGGTCCGACGGGATGGACTCAAGGCCTTCCTCCTGCAATCCGGCCCCACCTTTCTCTCCACCTTATCTCCCCACGACTCCCCTACATGAGTTCTATGCTCCAGCCAGGCTGGCCTCTGGCTCCTGCAGGCTCCGTGCGCATTCCTCCCTACCTTGACTTACGCCGCCCCCCTTATCTGGAATGACCCCCGCCCTCTCCACGGGCTCTCCAAATCCTGCTCAGCCTTCCACATGGCAGCTTGGAACTCTCCCTGCTCCAGGAAGCTCCCTTGGCCACTCCAGAGCCCCGGGCCCTCTCTGCCCTCAAGCTCCAGGGCCCTTCCTGTCTGTATCATCCCTTTGGCACTTCCTGAATCCCTCTAGTGTCACTCAGCTGTTTCATTTTTCCTGAATCTACTTTTCTCTCCAAACTATGAGGATTATGAATTTCTTCGTCTCACCCACCTGTGCCACCTGGCACAAGGGGAATCACATAGTAAAATCCCAGCAAAGGTTATGTTGCTGTCATAAAACTTTCGAATTGGGTTGGACTTAAGGGACAACCTTGTCGAACCTCTGTCCAATAAGTGGTCCTCCACTCTCTGCTTGGCTCCCCACGAGCAGCCCCTGCTATTGCCGAAGGCAGCCGTGGCCCTTTTCTGTCGCCATCGTTCTAGAAACTCCGTCCTGACATCCAGCTCAAGTTCTCCTCCATGAGACCCCCATCCACGGCTCCAGGCTGAGATTTTTGCAGCCTGGAGGTTTATGTGACAGATCTTCCGATCTGCTGCCATATCCTGCCTAAATCTTTTTCTCTCCGGTCCCTCAGTCAGTCTTTATGGGGCACAATCTCCAGGTTCTTCACTAGCCCCATTCCTCTCTAGCTAGCTGATATCCCATAATTCATTTCGCCTTCCACAATCCTTCTGGTGACCGACTCCTTTCTCAGGACCAAGGGCCACATAGCAGGTTCACAGCGTTTCTTCCTCCAGTATATCCACTTCCCACGTGACCAATGGCGGCAAACTGAAAGCTCAGGAAGAGTTTGCCTTTGTTATTCCTCATTCATCCTGCGCTATTATCCATCCTTTAGGAGACAATACTCTCACAATCACTATCCCGATAGACACCCTCTCTTCATTGTCATTCGTTATCATTGCCCCCGTAGCCCACCCCAGGAGTAGCCATAAGAGTCAGTACCATCATTAATGGCCTCCTGTCACCATCACTCTCAGAAGCATGCTCCCCCCCACCATCCCCCGGTGTCATCCCTTCCAGTGCCTTCATCCTCAGCACCAACAACCCCCCACTGTGGTCATTGTCATCCCACCATAATCTTCAACAGTTTCATCACCTGATTCAGGCCCGTTCCAATGACCTTGTGAGAAGGAGAGAATCCGCACCCCGAGAGAGAATTGTGGGAACTGAGGGTGGATCTCAGCATAGCGTCCTCCTCTTTTTGTTGTTGCTTGCTTGCACTTTATTTCTTTCTCATTTTTTTCTGTTTGACTTGATTTTTCTTGTGCAGGACAATAATTGCATAAATATGTGTGCATATAGTGGATTTAACATATTTCTACCGTGTTTAATATATATTGGATTACTTGCCTTCTAGGAAAAGGGGTGGGGGAAATTGGAGCACAAGGTTTTGCAAGGTCAATGTTGAAAATTTATCATACATATGTTTTGAAAATTAAAAAGCTTAAAAAAAAAGCCAAGTTCATCACCATCTACCATCCCCGTCCCCATCCCAGCCTCCATGTTGCCGCTGTCACTGGCGCCATGACTGACGCAAGTCAGAGCCATGACTGACGCAAGTCAGAGCCGCGACCGCCGTTGTTTCTTCCTATCGTCACCACTCTCGGTCACATCTGTCGCTTTCACCCACGCCTTCAGAATCGCCTGGAAGGGCCTTTTGCCGTCACCCCCTTTGCCATCCCCGGCACGGTCGCGGTCGCTCTCCTTGAAGACCATGACCAGTCCCGGCCGTAGCGATCCTTCGTGGCTTCCATCTCCATCCAGAGCCCTCCATCCGTTTGGTCTGTAATTGCTCACAAACTCCCCTAAACATCAGGCGGAGGCGGATCCAAGGGCGCGACCCCTTTGATGGATAGCCCACCACATGGTGTATACATCCGCTGATGCTCTGCAGAGCACGGGGGGACATGATGTATGTCCGTGTGATGTGCTCAGTGCAGGGAAACACGCTGTTTGTTTAAACTGAAGGGAAGCGCCCCGGTCCGAGGAGAAACACGATCCACACGTATACCATGAGACGCACGCTGGCGCCCCAGCTCGCCGCCATGTGCGTGACATGTGAGGGAGCGAGCCGAGTGCGCAGGGGACGTAGGGTCCTGGTACCCCCGCCCTCGCTCGCCTTCCTCCCCAAAGAATGCACTCTCTAAATGGAGACCATGTCATCGAAGAAACATCTCATATTTTCATTAGGACTCATTCTGGGAATGAAAAATGCATTGCGGAATCTCATAAATAAGGAGGCCGCGTTCCCCATTTACATACTTCTGCGGCTGTTGGAGCGATGGGGGTTGTCTCCCTGCCAACCATGTCCTAAGCCTCCCATTGCCTGTACCTTGGAACCGGGCTGGCCAGAGCTGGGCCACTTGGAACCGTCTGCCAAAGAAGCGCGACAATGTCCTGATAGTCTGGGTATTCTTAGGTCACCCCCTCCCCTCTCCCCCACCCTCCCGGCATCCAAGGCCCGTCCTGGAACTGCAGTCTCTCCCCCCGGGTCGTCATCTGAGGAGATGGGGAGAAGGCCCGAGAAGCAGATGTAAAACAGGAGGCGCTCGGCTCGCCCCAGAGCAGGTCCCTGCATTCTGCTGGAGGAGTGGGATCAACAAGAGAAGGACACGAAGGAAGGGGGGCCATGCTCAAACCCTGTCCCATACACTCAGGACTCACGTGATCCTGGGCGAGTTGCATCCTCTCTGAGACCCCGTTTCTCCCCCACAAACCTAGAGGCTCCTGACCTCTACAGTGCCCCTAGCTCTGAATTAATGATCCCTCTCTGAAGGGATGGGAAGAGCAGACTCGAGGCACTCAGAGTCTGGAGCCTCGCCACCCGGGGACAGGTGGTCAGCTAACGGACGGAGAACCAGATGGTTCTTCTCTGGCTAAAGTTAGAAAGTGTCAACAGTGTGGAGTGGACAGTATTGGGCTTGGAGTCAGGAAGGCTTGGGCTGGAACCACCCACCCCACCCAACTCTCTTGGAAACATTGGCCATGTTGTCTGGGTCTCCGTTCCCTCGTGTTAACCTGAGGGAGTTTGGGCGGGTGAGTGGCCATCGTCTGGGTCTCCGTTCCCTCTTGTTAACCTGAGGGAGGTTGGGCGGGTGAGTGGCCATGTCGTCTGGGTCTCCGTTCCCTCTTGTTAACCTGAGGGAGGTTGGGCCGGGTGATCTTTACGGTTCTTCTCACAAGCCTAGGATCAGCCTGGGGTCCAAAGACCCAGATCTGCCCCCAACCATCTCGGGGATTTAAGCAGGAGTCACTTTCCCAGGCTACGTTCCAGTTTGGGACATGTCTCAATATCTCAGAGTTTATGGTAGCCAGAGTCAGGAGTCCCTTCTAGCTATAGGCCAAATGGGCCTCCTCCATCAGACGCCCCTTCCTCCATCTTTCCTCCTAACTCTTCCCGTTGAAGAAACAAGATGAAGGACATCAACTTGCGAGGAGGTGACCTGGATCCAGGCGCCCCTCACCCTCCGGGGGGCAGCCTCCTCAGCTCATTAAACGGGGAACTCCTAGAGGAAGCTAAAGGAGCCTTTTCTATCCCTGGTTCAGAACCAGCCCCTCAACAGACAAGCATTTATTAAGCACCTACTTTCTGATGACAGGAAGACAAAAGTGAAGGCGCTTGCGGATGTGTCTCTGTGTGCACACGTACATGGGCTGCTAATTCTCAATGAGCACAAGGTCCGGTACACAGTAGTCACTTAATAGATGTTTAATTGAATTTGCGAAATCATAATGTAAATAGTATGCTCCAAGAAGAGACTTTTTTCACCTTCAATTTACTGTACGTGTGTTATTCATGTGTACATGCGTGTCTGCCTAGCCATACACGTGTATGTCGGGGAATACATTGTGCTGTCAGGAAAGACAGAAATAGAGATCGAGACAGAGACACAGTGACAAAATAACCTCTCAGGTTCCTGCATCTAGAGACAGAAGGCATCTTAAAATTCATCTAGTTTAGTCTCCCCCCAATCCCATCGTACAAATAAAGGAGCGGAAACCCAAGGAATTGACTTTGCCCAAAAGTTTATATTTGTTTATGGTAATAGGGAGCCACTGATGTGTACTGAGTAGGTGAGAAGAGGTAATCAGAACTTGCCTTTAAGGAAATCACAGGGCAGCTGGGTGGCACAGTGGGTAGAGCACCAGCCCTGAAGTCAGGAGGACCCAAGTTCAAATTTGATCTGACACCTGCAAGTGTGAATTTGGATTTCTGCTTCTGTCTGGGATCCGGATCCAGGTTTCTTACCTCCAAGCAGAGGGATTAGCAGCGAGACGTCAGCAGGGGCCGCAGGGCTGAAGGGGCCGAGATTCCCTGATTCTTTGGGCCCGATGGAGTGCTGGGCAGCAGTCCTTACGCACATCAACTCTGCCGCCCGTCACGGCGTCTGAGGTGCCCGTTGCTCTGGGGCTCTTCTGGGTGTGTTGGGGAGGGTTGCCATCTGGGAGAGGGACTGGCAGAACTGGGAACTCTGGGTGCAAGCAACCGAGAGACGGTGTCTAACTTCAGACTAACAATAGAAGCGGTCCCAAAAGCGGAACAACAGCCTTATGAGGTAGTGAGCTCCCTGTCTGTGGGAGTATGCAAGCAGAGGCTGGCTACCTCTGCTAGGGGATGTCCTAGAAGAGGCACCTAAGTTGTATGGAAGTTGCATTAGGTGACCTTGGGGAGACTCTGTGGTTCCAAGACACGGAGCACAAGGCCTGGTGCCCAGTAGTCATTTAATAAATGTTTCATTGAATTTGTGAAATTATAATGTAAATTAGATGCTCGAAGAAGACAGAGACTTTTTTTTCATCTTCAACCTTGCATACCCTGAGCCTTGAACTGTGTTTTGCTCTTAGTAGGTGCTTAATAAATGCTTGTTGAATTAAATCAAGATAGTTCTGGGAAGGGGGATACATAAAGCCGCCAACCATTAGAAAAGCTTTAATATGTGGGAGTTCCTCAGCTCTTCCCAGCCACCATTTGCATGCCATGTCAAACATATTACATACTTTGTAATATTTGATTTTCATTGTAAGTGCGATTATTATCCCCATTTTACAGATGAGGAAACTGAGAAAGACAGAGGTCAAGTGGCTTGCTCATGGTCATGTAGCTAGTAAATGCCTGAAGCAGGCAGGATTCAAACTCAGGTCTCCCGGGCCCAAGCCCAGTATTCTCTCTAGTCCACCATCGTAGGGAGGTCAAGTGACTTGGTCACAGTGTCAGTGAGGACCTACGGCTTGAATCTAGCCCTTCCTAACTCCAGTTTTCTCGCCCTTCTCTCTTCCTCTCTTGCAGACGGCCACGAAGAACAGATGTTACCCAGATGTGTGAGAGTGCGAGGGGAGTGATGGTCATAGCCACCCAGGAAGGGAAGGAAGGCCTGGGTGAGAGACCCTGAGAAGCTGGGGAGGGAGTGCGACCCATAAGAAGGTGGAAGGAGGTGGAAGGGTTGGAGTCTCCATTTTGCTCCGGCTCCCCTTTCCAAAAGGGAGAAGACTCTAGGTCACTGAGCTGGGAAGTCCAGGGAAGCCCTCGTAGAGGTCAAAGGCCCTTGAGCCCAGAGGGAGTCTTGGTCAGCCTCTTGATCTGGGGTCATCAAGCAAGGCAAGCTGGGCTCGAAAAGTGGCAAAATACACCCCTGCCCTCAGGGGGCGTCGCTCTACGGGGCAGCCAGCAAAGCTGTCCAACCCAGGGGTACCAAGGAGAAATAGGAGACAACTGGTAGAGCTCCCAGACGGGGAGGGGCTGGGAAAGGCTTCCCACCGAACAGGAGATTGTGGCTGCGACCGGGAGGAAGTCAGGGACCATCGGCGGAGATGAGAGGGGGGGCGTTGTGGATGTGGGGGGGCAGCCAGAGAGAACGCCCAGAATGGAGGGTCTTGTGGGCGGGACAGCAAGGGAAGGAGCCCTAACCCTGGAGCTGGGAAGGCACCTCAGGACCAGCCCCTCATTTTACAGAGAAGTGAAGGTCCAAGGGAAAGGGGGAAAACTTGGCCAAGGAAACTCAGGCTGTGATTGGAGCCCTATCCATGATCCCAGTTGTTTGCTTCCATTGCGTCAAGCCGCCATTTTCCCTGAATGCGAGTCCAGCCACCATTTTCCCTGCGGGCCGGTCCAGCCGCCATTTTCCCTGGGGGCGGGTCCAGCCGCCATTTTCCCTGAGGGCAAATCCAGCCGCCATTTTCCCTGGGGGTGGGTCCAGCCGCCATTTTCCCTGGGGGTGGGTCCAGCCGCCATTTTCCCTGAATGCAAGTCCAGCCACCATTTTCCCTGGGGGCCAGTCCAGCCGCCATTTTCCCTGAATGCGAGTCCAGCCGCCATTTTCCCTGGGGGCCGGTCCAGCCGCCATTTTCCCTGAATGCGAGTCCAGCCGCCATTTTCCCTGGGGGTGGGTCCAGCCGCCATTTTCCCCGGGGGCCTCATTCTCCAGCTCTGTCAGAAGAGGGAGTTAGGACTCTCTTCCTGGCCACGGACCAGTCTTCCCTGGTGACAGGTGTGTTCTGGGAGGGCAGCCCGGCTCTCCCCTGTTCTGGGGGTCTGCCGAGGGCAGAGTCGGGGAGGACGGGAAGGGGGGGCCGCCCGGGGCTCCCTCGGCGGCAGGAATCCATGTTGCTGCAGGAATGTCTCTCCTGAGAGCCAGCCCCCCAGCCAGCGTGGGAGACAGATACTAGTCTCCCCAATCCATCCCGATCTGCCAAGTCGCCCCTCCGCCACGGGCCCCCTCCTTTCCTCCCGCGGCCGTGGAGGAGCCAAGGTCAACAAGGCCCTTTCTCGCCCGGCCCCGGCCCCCCCACCTGCCGGCATTTGCTTTGGCCTGACGGGCTCTCCGACTTTACAAGCCTTGCGAGCCGTGCCCGAGAGCTGTGTTTGGCCGGGATACAGCCACATCCGACAGTCGTCTAAACATAGGCCGGGAGGAACTGAGAGACCCGGTGAAAGGGCCCAGGGGGGAACCAAAATAACATCTGAGTCACCCATCGCCGGCCCCTCCTGCCCCGTCTCCCTGAAGAAATCACCTCCCGCCCCCCACCCCTCCTCCACCCTCGCCCCGGGGAGAGCCGGGACCGCCAGGGGAAGGAGCGAGTGCCCAGATGTTCCAGACGGCTGTCGGGCCGCATCCCAGGGCATCCTCCGGGTCGGGTCACCCTGGCGGGCTGGAGATGTCTTCCTTGGCAAGCTGGGCTTGTGGGGGGAGAGCAGAGGAGGGAGAGAGGAGCAGACACTAGTGTCTCTATTTAGGGATGAACTGGTGCTCCAGAGTCAGCCGAGAGCAGGGGGGCTGCTGGGAGGGGGGGGGGCAGCGGGGAGGGCGTGGGGGGGGCCTTTCCCTTGGGAAACTTTAGTCGGCCGGAGGAGGCAGCCGTGACCTCAGAGGATCCCAGTTTGCTCGGAGTGACACCCTCCGTAGCCCCGGGGAACCCCCTTCTGCCGGGGGAGACACAGCTCTTGTATTCGAGTGGATCTGATCTGATAAGGGAGACAGCTTCTCTCTATGGGGAGCCGTGGGGAAGATAGGTCGTCCCCCACAAAACCATTGCTCTGATGAGACACGTTGGTAACTACAAAGCGCCAGCTGGGCAGGGGAGGACGGCCCGGTCTCTGTCAGAGGCTCTGACTCCGTGGCGGAGATCGCCGGCCCCAGTTCCCTCTCGCGGACCTTAGGGAAGCTCCAGGATTATAAGGGCACGTGTCTCTTGGGAAGTTCTTGAGAACGTTGGGGAAATCACCAGGGGTCCCCTGGAAACGAAGAGGAAAGGGACGCAGCCTGAAGGAATGATGGGAAGCTGAGAGGCTGATCCCAGAAGCCTAGAATCCCCAGAAGGGATCTCGGAGTCCATCTAGCACAGGGCAGAGAGCAGCGGGCTTAGAGATCCCGAGTTCAAATTTAGCTTCACTTAGCAGCTGTGTAACTTGGGTAAGTTACTGTCTGCCTCAGTTTCCTCATCCGTCAAATGAGATGGAGAAAGAAATGGCAAATGAGCCTAGTGTTTTACCAAGAAAATTCCAAAAGGGGCGCATGGAAGGTCAACACGAGTGAAATAACAATCCCATCCTCGACCCCCATCTTGCAGATACCCCCCAAGTTACGTGGGTCACATAGGTGGGATCGCAGATTTAGCGCACGGCCACCAGTCTAACCCACTCGTTTTCCAGAAGAAGAAATCCAGACCTAAGGGATTCAGTAGCTCACCCAGTGTTCCGTGGGTAGTCATGGCAAACTTCCTCGAAGGAAGCTAGGGCTCTGCATGTCAGGCGGAGAGAAAGGCCCATAAATGGCGGAAAGCCCGCCGTTGGGAGTGGGAGGGGTGTTAGGGGTCCTACTTGGGCCTGGGGGGGCCGGAGTAGAGATCAGCGACTGACCCCCTTGGAGGGTTTTCCCACAGAGCCAATAGACAAGCTTTGGGCCTTCATGTCTGGTCACAGCTGAACTCTGCCCCTTGGTAGGCAGCTATTCAAATCTAGAGCTCATGGGAGTTAAGGAACATTTACTGACTGGTGGGCATCCTACCCACCATCTTACAGAAGAGGAGACTGAAGTCCACAGAGTTGGGGTACGTCAAAGGCCAGGAAGCAGCAGAAGTGACATTTGCCCTGTCCTCCACACCCTGCTCCCTTCCTCTTCCTCCTCAGCTCCGCAGTCCCACCCAGAATCCCGCTCCTGAGTAGCTCTTCTGATAATGCTCTGCTTTCCTCTCCAAAACCTGCGCCCCTCAATATGCCCAAGCCGCCCTCACCCACCGGGGGCACGGCGGGCTTTGAGGGGCAGTGGAGTCCCCGGCATCGAGCTGCCCACCGTCTCTCCCTGGCCCCCCCACGTGGGATCCGAGACATTTGTGAGGTTTTTGGGCAAGAGCTGGAAAGGACCCGAAGACCATCAAGTCCAATCCCCTTTATTTTACAAAGGAGGAAACTGAGTTCCCCTGAGCCAAAATGGGAGCTTTATTCCAGATCCCAGAAGGCAGGATTTGAACTAAGTCTATTTTCTCTCCATCGCACTGTCCTGATGGTCAGAGTTGGCTCTCACAGTGTGGCCGGAGCGAGGGGTTTGTCTGTGACCAGGATGGGGAGGGGGCCTGTGGCCATAGCTGGGTCCTGACCCAGAATCCTTCCCTGTAGCCCCGAGGCGATTAGTCAGTCTCTCATTCTCCTCGCTGAGATCCCAGCAGCTGAGAGCCATTTGTGAAGCCTTTCTTTAACCTCTTAAGGTTTCATCCGCATCCGTGATCTCATTCTCCCCTCTTCACCCCTGTGGGATGGGGAGGGCCGGGGAGAGGATTTGGATCCCTAAGGCATGCAATCTGTCGACTTCTTAATCCTATAGCTTTCCTGAAAATAGCTCTTATGTTCTTGGCTCCGGTTCCCAGCCTGAGCCTGGCACGGAGTCGGGCCCAGGACTTGGCACTCAAAAGTGATGTGAGTTCTTGGATGGGGCCCAGAGCAATGGGAATGATTCAAAGTTGGGATGGGGTGGGGGATAACCCCTGGGAGGGGAAGGACTGAGGACACGATTCCTTAGATAAAGGAGAAGAGAGGAAGCTCACAAGTACCCAGAGATTGGACGGGGCCCGAGAATGGAAACTTGCAGAATTCTCAAGCCTGTTGGGTGGTTGAGATCAAGTGGATGCTCGGGATACTTGTGAATCAACAGCGAGATTTTAAAAGATACGAAAAGTCGTTTGGGGCCAGGCCTGCCTTGGGCTGATCCGGCGGTTCAAGTTCAGGATTAGAACAAAATGAGACGTTCGCAGACCATACGGTCGGTTAGCAAAAGTTGACTTCACGGCTCTCCTCACGTGTGCCAAGGTGTCTCGCTCAGTCAGAATGGTGGGGGCTTCTCGGGTCTTCGGGGATATGGTTGTGGATCAACGTCAGGCCCCGATGGGCTGCTGATCAGTGAATTTACTGATGAATTTTCCTTAAAAAAACAAATCTGTGTTTTAAGGGATGGCCCTCTGAGAGAGGAAGGAGAGGGGGATACTTTGGGAAATATTAGTACAGTAAAAACAAAATAGATGGATGGAAATTTAGTTTAAAAAATCAAAGATATGAGAGGGGAGATTTGCCTTGAATTTTCTCCCATCTCACCTCCTCCACTTCCACACTTCCTTCAAAACTCAGTTCAAAAACTGCCCTTTCCTGTTCTTCCCTCCCCCCAATACCCATTCCTCCCCTTGACCATTTTACAGGAGGGATTAATAAAGCTTTGCCCTTTCCCCTGGCCCTGCAATAAGAATGCATTATTCCCGGGACAGGGTGGCACAATGGAGAGAGCCGGAGATTTGGGTTCAGACGCCCTGGATTCCTATTCCAGCGCTGATTTCTAGCTATGTGACTCAATCTCCCCGACCTCGGTTAGCTCATTTCTAAAAGGGCAGTAACAGCAAGCCCTGTGGTACGTACCACCCAGTGTTATTACACTCTAAGGAGGCGACGAACATCTGGCACTCTGCAAAGTCGGGAGGAAACTAGAAACATCAGTGATGATGGCAGCCCTAAAAGCTATGACTTCCTGGGGTTCCTTAAAACAGGTCTTCCAGGAACGGGGGAGTGATGGTCCCGCGGTACTCAGCCAGGCTCAGACCACATGCAAAGGACCGTGTCTGGCTCCCAGCCTCAGTTTGAGAAAGTACATCCTCCCTGAAAGAATCTCCTTCCTGAAAAAGGTGGGACTAATCCTTCCCAATTCCTGGAAATGAGGTCTCTTCTATGGGGACATGAGAGCCCTCTCCAAGCCGGAGAAAGCTGTTGTGTAGGAAAGGGTAACATTTCGCTGCTCGTCCCTGGAGCTCAGAACCAAATGGTAAGTGCAAGTTCTAGGAGTTTCAATGTAGGGGGAAAGAGCCTCTTAAGTCGATCCATCCAAAGGTGTCAAAAGGCCAATCAGCCGAGGCTAAATGAGCACTGGGAAATGTAGGCCGAATTCTTTTTGTCATTATTTTATTTTTTTCTGGTTCTACGTGTATATTAACTTTTTAAATACATATTTCTTTATGAATCATATTGGGGGAGAGAAAAATCAGAACAAAAGGAAAATATCACGAGAGAGGAAAAAAACAGAGAAGAGAAATGAATTTTTTTGTGTTGATTTACATTCAGTCTCCATCATTCTCTTTCTGGATGCAGATGGCGGTTTCTATGCAAAGCTTACTGGGATTGCCTTGGACCATTGAAGCCCTGAGAAGAACAAATCTTTCCTTTGCGCTGATCCCCAAGCAATTTTGCCATTTCTGTGCACCCCGGTTCTGCTCCTTTCACTCAGCGTCATGTAAATCTTTCCAGGCCTTTCTAAAAGCAGCTTGTTCATCATTTTTAATAAAACTATAAGATTCCATTACCTTTACAACTTGTTCAACTATTCCCCAATTGATGGGCGTCCACCCATTTTCCAAATCTTTGTTACCACCAAAAGAGCTGTGTGGGCAGGATTCTCGCTCAGTTATGGGTCGTTTCATGATCAAAGAGAACTAGTTCTAGTGACTGGCCACCAACGAGAGAAAATACAACTTTCGGGGGCTTGAGCCAATGGTAGTAGAGAAGAGATACTCCCAGACCCTTTGAAGTACCCTGAGAACCCAGGAAGGCAGATACAGCCCTCTCACTGGAAGATCCTGAGCCCATACTCACCTGCCAACAAATATAAATCTTTCAATATACAAAGAATAGAAAAGAGGATAATCCAGGAAACTATTAGCTCTGTTTCCACACAGTTTGAACAAACCCAGCTCTTCACACGATGATTGATCTTTAATAACAGTAGCTGCTAATTGAAGGCGTTTTCCCAATAGAACAGAAGCTCCTTGAGAAAAGAGACCATTTTCATTTCTCTCTTTGTTATTTACAGAGCCCAACACAGCGCCTGGCACGGAACTGCTGTTTGATATATTTGCCTGCTGGATAATTGATTTATTTCTTCACTGACATTAGAAAGATACTTTTTATTGGAATAGATGATGGACCAAAAGATGGGGGTCCAAAGTTTATCCACTGAAGGGCTAATATATATATAACATATATAAATATAAATAGGTAAAATATATTTATTATAGGTAAGCAAAACAGTGATAATTACGGTCACATCATTAAAAGGATCCCTCTTTAACAGACTTATTGAACCTTGGAGTTGGGCAATGATCCTGTCACGGGCAGAGGAGCCACGGAGAATGAGAGCCAAAAGCTTCCATGTCGATAGCATCAAATGGGAGTGTGGTGGAGAGAGCCCCTTCTAGGCAGTAAGTACCACCAGGTGGGACAAAAGCAGGGCTGAAGCAGCCAAGAGATGCTCCTTCTGGGGTCCCTGGGCGAGGGGGACGGGGTCCTTGTCTCCGCAGGGCCCAGCTCGGCTGCAGGATGTGGAGGTGGCCGAGCCCGGCTGATGACACAATAGGGTGGGAACTTGGGAAGCAGGAAGCCCATGTGTAGGTGTGGTTCCTGGAGCAGCTGCTTCTAATCCCTTGCCAGAGCTGGGAATTGGAACCAGGCCGATATAAGACAATGTCGGAGCTCCTTCTGAAGCTGGGGCTCTTTGCACAAGCATCTCGGTTCTGAATATTGGCGTAGATCCTGCGTAGGGATGGCGGGCCAGGTGCGGGCCCTTCCCTTCCGAGAGCACACCGGGACACATCCCTCCCCGGCTCCACCTGCCTTGGGCTCTGGGAAAGTTAAAGCGCATGAGGTGCTCGGAGTAGGAAAGGAAGAACGGGGGCCAAAGCTGGGGAACTTCTGCTTTGTCGGTGATCTTGCTTTCCCACCGTGACTCGTACTTGTCTTGTATATCGGCGTCCTTTCCCGGGGGATCTGGGAGACCAGTGAGCAGCCTATCCGTTGCTCCCACGAAAGCAAGTGTTCTTCACGAAAGACTGTCCTGTTGATCTACAGACCATGGAAGCAAACCCCTCAGACCATGGGGGACCCCATTGTGACCCAGGCAAACTGGACTTTTCGCCGCCACACATGCTCAGGAAGGGTCAGTTCCACGTCCTCCCTTTATCACAGAAGAATGATGGTTCAGGGGGCAGAGCACTGACCCTGGAGTCAGGATCTCCCCCATGCTCCTACTGGCTGTGTGACCCCCCTAAGGCACTTAGCTCCTAGGCTTTGGTTTCCTCCTGTGCAAAATGATGGGGCTGGACTTGGGGGCTTCTGAGGTCCTTTTAAGGCTAAATTCTGTGATCTTCGGAGCGGGCGTCCTGTGTAACATCTATTACTCCAGGTCCAAACAGAAAACTCTTGGATATTTAAGGTCCTTCACAAACTCACCCCTTCCCACTGCTCTGCTTTCCTTCAGCTTGGGATCCCTCCACGGATGCTCCGGCTGCACCAGCCCACACAAAGCAGTCATCATCGCCCGATCTGGCCCCTCTTCTCCGGCTGCCCCTGACACCGCAAAGGCTCTCCCGTCTCACCTCTTCCATGTCTCACTTCCTTCAAAACTCAGTTCGGACCTGCCCTTTCCTGCTCTCCCCCACAGTACCAATTCCTTCCCTTGACAGTCGTGTCCCTCTTGCATACACGTGGCTATTATTGTTGTTTGTCCTTCATTCTGGAACAGGACCGTGACCTCAGGGAGAGATGCTTGGACTGAAGTGGGGGAGGGCAAGGTCACTTGCCTCACTCTCCCCTCCAGACCATCTGGTTCAAGTGGCCAGACATCCCCAGTCTATTTACACATCGTCTCCCTCGATAGAACGTAAGCTTTTTGAAGGCAGGAAGTCACTTTTTATCTTTTTGGCCGGTAGCCCTGGCACATAGGGATCACTTAATAAAGATCGGTTGACTGTCCGATCCATGGCAGACCGTGTGACCAAAGGCAAGTCGTTTCACTTTTTCCTGGGCCTCCGGGATTAATAATGGGATTAACAAGACTTTCCCACTTCACACAGCCCTGCAAGAAGCATGTGTTAAATGGCGACTATGCACCAAATTCCGTGGCGTGGGATGGGGATGCAACTTGTCTGTCAGGCCTTTGTTTTTTAGACCAGAGATATCATTCCATTTGCATATGAAACTTCTGGACTCAGAGGGTGGCTCTTTATATGCTATACTGTGCACAGATGCCTGATTCAGTGGATGCTGTCTGACTCTCCGTGGCTCCATTTGAGGTTTTCTTGGCAAAGATCATTTGCTGTTTCTTTCTCCAGATCATTTTACAGGTAAGGAAACTGAGGCAAACAAGTGACTTGTCCAGAGTCACACAATTAGTAAGAGTCTAAGGCTGGATTTGAACTCAGGGTCTTCTGACTCCAGACTCAGTGCTCTAGCCACTAAGTCATCTACCTACTCAATTCAATGGATAAAAGGAAGTAAATCATAAAAAGGCTAAGCTTATCATCTTTTCTCCTAAATATGTTCTTATCCCGCATTCTGCTCCTTTTTCTGGTCTTAGGATCCTCAATCTAGAGCTGAAAGGAAGCCCAGAAGTCCTTGAGCTCAGCCCCTCATGTTACAGAGACAAAATGGGGACTCAGAGAGATAAGTGATACGGGATTTGAACTCAGATCCTACAACTCCCTGCTGCTCTACTACAGAATGTTCACGTCCCGGCCGACTTTTCAGGAAGCCTGAGAAGAGACTTTACTCTTCCTTCCCTCACCTGCTACAGCCATGACCCCATTCACCAAGTCCTCGAAGGGCTCTACCTTCCCAACATCCCTCACATCCATCCCAGTTTCACAACAAGACCAGTACCTCTCACCTGGAGATTGCCAAGGATCCTTAACTGAGCAACCCATTGCCCACACCCTTCTAAAGTCATTCTAAGGATTTTTCACTTTGGGATTTCCATGTTCAGTGCTTAGCACGGTCTGTGATTCTTTGTAAGCACTTACTAAAGACTTCTAGCTCAGTAAATGACTAAGTCTTACGTGACTCCTTCCTCATTCAAATGTCTTTGGTGGCTCCCCATCGCCAAGGCAATAAAGTCCAAATTCCTTACTTTGGCAATCAAGGCTCCTCATAATTGTCTCCTCCAGCCTACCCAGTCTTAATTTTCCTTTATTCTCTGCTCCAGCCAAATGGAGCTACTTCATTGTCTCTTCGATGTATTAAATCAGTAAATGTTTACTAAGCTCCTACTCTGCAGGGGACTGATGATACAAAAAAAGAAAGCGCCGAGGATGGTGAGTCCGCTCTCAGGGAGCTAACATTCAGCTCTGGGAATCAACTCATACACACAAAAATATAAGGGAGAATATGACAAAGGAGCAAAAAGAGGACCCAGAGGACGTATTTTAGAAGGATGTAAATCAGAGGGAACACTTTCATTCAAGACAATCTGAGAAGGCTTCCTGGAGGAGGTCACACCAAAAATGGAGCTTGAAGGAGGAAAAGGATCCCGAAAGGCTGGAATAAGGAGAGAATGGTCCAAGAATGGGTCAGGGTTGGGGAGGAACATCTTACACAGAGGTAAGAGGGGACGGGAAAAGTACAAGAAACAATATGAACTCTTTCTCAGGATCGTGTTTGTAAATGGATAAAATAAATTTCAAAGGAAATCAATTCTACTGAAATACAATTATCAAAATATTTTATTACGTATGCTTGTGTATATATACATATGGGAGCATATGTGTGTAGATATACATGCATAGATAGATAATATAATATATATGACATAATTTATATTTTGTATATTTATATAACATTTTCTATAATACACATATATAAACGTGCGTGTGTAATAAAGATAAAAATGTAGCCCAACCTGTTTCCCAAGAGATCATAAAAAAGGGAAAAGAACCCACATGTGCAACAATGTTTGTGGCGGCTCTTTTTGTAGTGGCAAGGAGCTGGAAACTGAGCCGATGCCCGTCAGGTCGGGGATGACCGAATAAGTTATGGGATATGAATGTTATGGAATATTATTGTTCTGTAAGAAATGACCAGGATGATTTCAAAGAGGCCGGGAGAGACCGACATGAACTGATGCTGAGGGAAATGAGCAGAATCAGGAGATCCTTATACACAGCAAAGTCAATATTACACAATGATCAATTCTGATGGACGTGGCTCTTTTCAACAGTGAAGTAATTCAGTCTCCAATGATGTGGAGAGAGCCATCTGCACTCAGGAGAGAGCACTGTGGGGACTGAATGTGGATCACAACGTAGTATTTTCACTTTTTTGTTGTTGTTTGTTGTTGATTCGCTTGCTTTTTGTTTGTTTTTTTTTCTCATTTTTTTTCCTTTTTGATCTGAATTTTTTTGTATATTTTGAACTATGTATAGGAAAATTACCCATTTAACATATATTGAATTACTGTCTAAGGGATGGGGTCGGGGGGAAGCAAAGAAAAAAAAATTGGAACACAAACTTTTACAAGTATAAATATTGAAAACTATCTATGTATTTTGAAAATAAAAAGCTTTAATTAAAAAAAAAAGAAAAGACAAGAAAGAAAGAATCAAAGTACCAAGAGGGGAAAAAATTGCAACCCAAGAAAGTGAAAGAGAGTGACCTTGTCTCCTTTACTCAGATTTCATTCTAACTCAAATTCACTTTGAGTTCATATTAAGACTGATATGTGCTTTGTGCTTTCCAGATTTCCTGTGAGATTTCTTGGGAATATCCCCCTGAAAGGGTTTTGAGAACACTAGGATCTCAAAAAGAGGAACAATGAATCAACAAGCATTTATTAATCACTTACCTTGTTCTCTATGTTATGCACTAAGAATACAAAGTAAAAATAAAAAGAGTCTTGCCTAGAGAGAGCTTACATTTCTAAGAAGCAGCAAAACATCAATCAGAATATACAAGATAAATTGGATTTTTAGGTGAAAGGTAACCTTAAGGGAAAACACTAGTAGCTGAGGAATCGAGAAAAGATTTCCTAGAGAAGCTGGTACTTGAGCTTAGTCTTTTTTAAAAAAATGGATTTTAAGAGACAGATGCTACCTACACAAGAGTGTCAAGGAATTTCTAATCTTAAATCAGAATGTTGTCTGGAGAAATGACAGTGACTCAGCCCCAGATACAAGGAGTTTAGGGAAAAAAGGGGGGTGGGATTTAATCTTAGCTTGGAAGCATTAACACTTTCATTGAGTATAGTGTCTTATAGTCTCAGACCACGACTCAAGAGCCAGCATCCTGCTCTTATTAAATGTCTGGTGTTAGCAAAAGAAAAACGAAACGAAAATAAAAATAAAACAAAAAACCCTTGGTTTTGGTGCTATAGTTTGTCTAGCAAGAAGAAAACAACCACTTCCCAATATGTCCCCATCCTCCAACAGCTTCTAGTCTACTCAGGTTGGGGCGAGGGGCAGGATGCTCGTGCACAGGGATAATGAAATAAAAGGTGATTTGAAGGAGAGACTTCGTCGTGGCCTCTTTGGGAAGATAAGCACTAATTCCAGCAATGTCACCATTGCTCACGTTATTGCAGAATCCTTTTGTGGAACTGCCCCTGACTCCAATTCCCGAGCTCAAAGCCTTTCCTTCAGAGTCTCGCTCATCGCTCCCACTAGTGTCAATCTATTTGTTCCATTTCATCCAGTAACAGTCATTTTCGAGTCTTAAAAGATTTGACACGATGTGAAAAAATGTATCTTCAATGTCCAAAAGGAGCGTTCCACAAATGTCCCCTGAATAATAGAACTTAGAGTCAGAAGGATCTTTCTCAGCAATTCAGCAATGGATGACCGGGGTCAAATCCCTTGACTGACAGAGGACTCAGTTTCTTCGTTTGTAAAATGAGAGCTGGACCTGATAATCTGGGGTGTTCCTTCTCGCCTTGACCTCTGACCCCGACATCCCCTGGATGGAGATGTGCTTTGGATGTGCTCTTGTTTGGTATAAAAGCAGACTCATTATCTTCTGAGCACCCTTGTGTACTTAAAAAAGTCACTATTCCTGCTGCTGGAGCATTGGGAGATTAGACGGGAACTCTGTCCCTCACCAGGGAAGGATTGCACCGGCTGTTCCCACCCTCTCATCTTTCTCGTGACCCGCAGCATGTGTGAAATGGACGGCCGGGCTTTGGAGTCGGTCTGGGTTTGGGATTAGGGGCCAGTCTGTGACCGGGTTTGGGGTCCAGCCCATGGCCGAGGCAACCGTAGGAGTCTGCCCAGGGCTGCGTCTAGAAACCATTAAATAAAGATTCTTGTCCCCAGCTCACTGTCTCATGCTCTGATTGTGCCCCAGGCCAAGTGGCCTCTGGTGCATTGTGGATCTGGGTAGGCTCAATACATAAATGTGCACGAAATAAGATACGGCATGAGCTCAGTTCTGTGGCGTCTTTGATTTGCTTTCCTCCCCTTGTTTCCTCAATCCTATATCTTCTTGCCAGCTCACGGCCTCCTCCCTCCTCCTGCCTCCATTCCTTTTCCCACACCTGGCTCGGTTTTCCAACACGCCCAGGTCGACAAGATCCTGCCAACCCCTCCCTCCACGGGGCCCTGCCTCCCCCTCAAGCCAGCAGCCACTTTCAGTCCCCCCTTTCCTCCAGGTTGGGGTGCTTCCCTTCCTCCCACCCCCCCGATACATTTTCTCGACATCTTTTTTTTCCTTCTGTTTGACTAGCTGAGCTTAGCATTACTAGAGCAAGCTGACCACCGCAGGGGCTCTGGGAATCCTAACCCCCTCAAGAGTCCAAAATCCCTCTTTCAGAGAAGCATCTGGCTTTATCAGAGACAGTGTATACAGCTGGAAGAGTTCTGTCCCACTAGGCAACCTGGAAGAGCCATCTCTGCCTCTCTGTCACTCTCTCCCTGTCTCTCTTTGTCTTTCTCTTATTCTGTCTCTTTGTTTCTGTCTCTCTATGTCTGCCTCTGTCTCTTTTCTCTCTTTCTCTCTGTCTCTGTATGTGTGTGTCTCTGTTTCTCTCCCTCTCTGTCTTTCTGTCTCTGTCTCTCTGTCTCTCTGTCTCTCTCTCTGTCTCTGTCTCTCTCTCTCTCTCTCTCTCTCTCTCCCCTGTGCTTGGGTTTCCAACAAGAGGGAAGGGAGGATAGATGAAGAACTGGGATTATAAGAACATGTCCCACAGAAGACCATTACCCGTGCCCAAATCCATGGAAGATGCCCCAGTTTAGGAGATAGCAATCCATAGTCTGCAAACTTTAAAGCTGGGTGAGCAGACAGCTCCCTTAACCTCTCAACATTGGTTTCTTCCTTTGTCGAGTGAGGAGGCTGACCTCCAAGTTCCCTTCTGGTTCCCAATCTCTAAAAAAGCACTATAGGAATGGTGGCTATTGCTGTCACCCCACCCTTAAAGGCAGTTGCAAGCAGCCAGTCTCTGACTTGATTTAAGTATCCCCGAAAAAGTCAAGGCAGCTAGAGCAGCTGAGCTCAGTGTGTCAACAGAGGGTCTCTATGGGAAGAACTGGCCTGGGGAGAAGAGCACTAAACATAAGGAACACATTGGGTGAATATATATGCACATATATGTTTGATTGTGGACATGTCTATATGGGATGGAAGGAGGAGCGCGACTTTAGCAGCCCCAGGCTGACCTTGCCCTTGCTCGTCATAAATCAGAGTCCAGTCAGGAGAAGCAGCTTCCTCCCAGAATCCCCAAGCGGAGATAGATGGCTGATACCAAACCCAATGCTCCTCCACCCCCTGGAGTGTGTTTCCTCCTCCCTGGAGGAGCAGTCCTGGCAGATGAGCTCACTCTCATGTACTTAACTCTGTGTAAACAACTTGATAACAAATTTCTTCATTAGAGATTCTCCCTCCCCAGAGGGGATGTTCTCAGAAAGCAGCATCCCTGCTGAGTGTGTCCCTCAGTCCTTGCAGAGCACAGACATGTTGGGGAAATCTTCCCTTCCTTCCTGTTCTCGATGAATCACACCCTTTCACACCCTCCAGAGCAAACCGCCGTCTGCATCGTCTCATTATTTTTTTTATGAACCAATGATTTCATTGAGTTTAGGGAATTCCAGGTGAGAAAACTTCCTCGACCATCAAGGAAGGACAACTTAATAGTCTTAAAAAGTTCTTTTGAGAATCGAAGGATTCTCATCGAAGTCAGAGGCAAGACTTGAACACAGATCATATGGCTATAAAGCTCTCTATTCACTCTACTGGTCTGAATATAAATCTCCCACCAAATATGACAAGGGTCTTTTATCAGCAAGCCTTTCCAATGTCATTGCCCCATTATTCTTTACTCTCCATGAATAACGATGGAGAGGGGGAGGAGAGGGAACAAGCATTTATGTGGCATCTATTATCAAGCATCAAGTCCTGGGCTAAGGGCTAAGATATTCTCATTGGATCCTCTCAATAATGCTGTGAGATAGGTTCTACTATTATCCCATTTTACAGATGAGGAAATTGAGGCAGGCAAAGTTTAAGTGATTTGTCTAGTTAACTATTGAGTATCTAAGGTCAAAATCGAATTCAAGTCTTCAGACACCATGGCTAGTACTCTGAGCACTATGGCGCCCTCTAGTTGCAACCTTTTCTGGTGACATCTTTAGATGTCATGGTACAGTGGAAAGGACAAATTATTTGGACTTTGAGGAACTGGGTTCAAATTTTTAACTCTTTTATTTATGACATCAAGCAAGTAAAATTAGGCAAATGACTTCACCTCCATGGATCTTACTTTCTTCCCCTGTTAGCAGGATGACCTCCAAGGACCTATGACCCTGAGATTCTTACACTTATGTCATGACTGATTCTCAGCTACAACCTGTTCACATTAACATGCAATTGAACAAAAAAGGGGTTTATTAAATAATAACTATAGGCGAGACCCCAGACAAGCCTCCATTGCCCCTTGAAAATCTGCCATGTTGATTCCCCAGAGATGTGGGGGTTTTGTTCCATTAATCATAGCTATGCCATCTTCCCAGAAGGAGTGAGGTTGGAGGACAGAGGGATTTTATTTGTTTCCGAGAGAAAATTGGGGGATTTTCTGAAAGCAATCTAGACTGTTACTTTCTTCCTTTTAATATTTAGGTCCAAAAAAAATTAAAAATCCAACTCTGCAGTGTCTAGTAGATAAATAGTTAGAGAGAGAGAGAGCATTAATGAAGCATTATGTGCCAGATACTGTAATAGTAATAATTATAGAATTATCAAACAGATTTAATCTCTGTACTTGTATCTAAGAAGAAATTTTCCTTATCTTATCATTTGCATGGGTGACATCATGATAGAGGAGAGTCTGTACTGAGTCAAATCCTTTTTTAAATGAGCAAACAATAAATAGGATATAATCTTACATTCTCAACATCTTAGTCAATTATGTCAACATAAAAACAATCTACTGTGGAATACGACTACAAAAGATTGTCCGTTCCTTTTAAATTTTAGCCAAGAATACCCTCTTCCAATTAATCAACAAGTAAAGAGCCTATAGATACTGGGAATTCAAAGACAAAAAAGTTTTTTAAGAGTTTACATTCCATCAAATTGATGCATCGATCATTTTCATGAGGATTTTATAGGGGAGAGAAAATAAGTATATAGGTAGGTCATTATTAATGCTCTATTTCTTTTTTTTTTTTTTTTTAGGAATGATAGTATCCATGGTTTTTTTTCCCAATTATTTATCTTCTCCTCTTTAGGAAATCTTGAGAATGAATCCCTCAAAGACCCTCAAAATTGTGTCATCTACATCATGCATTTCCTCTATGTCTCCTTGGTCTAGTTTACTAGTTATTTCTGTCTTCATTTTCTTTTGTGTCATTTCAACTTTCTCATCAGGAACTGAGCTGGTAATGGCCAAATGCAATGAATAGATCCACTGTCATTGATGAAGAAGACAGTTTGCTATAGAAATGCTCATAGATCTCTTCCATTTTGACATCTATTTGTTGTCTTCCAGTTTCACCTATAAATTCTCTTAGGATGAGCTAGCTTAATTAAGTCTTATGCCAAGTTTTATCCAAACTCATTTTTCTTTGACTACTGTTGGCTGTTTTATGAGGGGATAACTGTTCATAATCTTCCACCATTCTCCTCTCCAAGGTTTTGCCAATTAATATATATTATAAACTGATATTTCCTCTCCATTTAGCAAAGAGATCAAATGTCTGCTGACTGAACTGGTTTCTAGACTCTTATGGCCTCTCCATTGTGGTGATTGCATTACAATGGTTATAGAACAGCCATGTTCTAGGTTAGAGTGCCAGGCCTGAAGTCAGGAAAACTTGTTTTCCTGAATTCAAATCTGGCCTCAGACCCTTATAACTTGGGTGACCTTGGACAAATCATATAATCCTGTTTGCCTCAGTTTCCTCATCTGTCAAATGATCTGGAGAAGGAAATGGCAAACCACTTCAACATCTTTGCCACGAAAACCCCAAATAGGGTCACAAAGACTTAGATATGACTGAAATGACTGAACAACAAATGTGTTATTAAGGAATACTTTGGTTCTAATGTTAAGAAAATCAATCCCAATTCCCCAAAAGCTTACTCAAGAAATAGAATAAACACAGGGAAATTAAATTAAAAAAAAAAAGGTAGGAGACACAAGCAGTTGGAAAGAGGTTGGGTATAAAAGGAGGAGGAAGAGGGAAGAAGGAAGGGAGAGAGATTTTAGATTCAAAAAAATTTTAAATGTTGAAAATTGTTTTTACATGAAATTGGAAAAATGTAATGTTATTAAAACACAGTGTTTTGTGATAGTCTGAGTCAATGTTGGTTCCTTTTTCCATTTCCCATTTTTTGCTAATAGTATAGATTGAATGGAATGATTCCAAGTGGATATCATGCCTTTTTTTTGTCTCTTCCAATTTGATACTAATTCTGATCTTTGCTCTATCCGGTCCATGATCTGACTATGCACAGACAGCTGATTTAGACAGTTGCCAGTGATTTTCTGACTTTTAAAAAAAGATATAGTCCATTTCTTATTGAGAATATGATGGGTGATATTCTTTAATACTCACCACGTATAGAAGCTTCCAAATCACATCTCAAAGAAAGGATTTATGACATGTAGGTATGAGATTTCTTTGTTTAGTAAAAAGCCCTTAGACTCTGATTTTTGGCTCCTGAACCATATTTTACCACACTTTTTTGCCATCCTTTTTCTATGTTCACATTTGTACCGATGCACTAAAGTATGTATCGATTTAATTTGAAAAGTCATTTTGAGTTTTTTGGGGGAAGTCTCTGCTTTTTTGCCTTCTACAACTGAAGGTACATAACTCAAAGTTATTCTTATGCTAATCTGTTTTCTTGTTCTCATCACAAATACTGAAGGCAGGATAACCAAATGAGCAATGAAATGATACTCTGATCGCCTTTGGACGCACGATGAAAACAGCTCCAGCAATTCCTCCATCTGCCTCTCTGAGGAGGTCCTGAGATCCATCTTTTCATTTACAGTGAAAATGTCAATAATGGAATGATTCAATTCCTCCGGGATGTCTTTGGTCATTCGACAAGGATCTCATATTCAGAGTAACAAAGTTAAGTGGACATTTATAGGTGAATGTCCCAATCTCTCGCAGCTGCTCTAAGGAACTTGGAGGTTTTCACAGAAGAAGCAGATTAGCCAATGAATGCTAGAAGCAATAGTTCTTGGTCTGGCATGTTTGTAGCTCCCAAAAGGGAAGGCAAAAAAGGGTCAATCTGAGACACCCCAGCAATAAAAAGGGAGCTGAAAAATGGCATCAGTGTTCTAAAACTGGAAGGGACCTCATCTAGTCTAACCCCTTCATTTTACAGATAGGGAAACTGAGGCATGTGAATATTAAATGACAATATCATAGGAACATGGATGATGAGTTACAAGGGACCTCAGAAGTTATTTAATCAACCTCCTCATTTTACAGATACAGAAACAGGAAGGTTAAGTTAATTAAGGGTAGAGATCATATAAATCTTTATGGTTGAGTCATTTCTGTATTTAACTCTTCATGACCTCCTTGGGAGTTTTCTTGCCATTATCTCCTCCAGCTCATTTTACAGATGAGGAAACTGAGGCAGATAGGCCAAATGTGAATTCAGATGTTCCTGATTCCGGGCCCTGGTGCTCTATCCACTGCTCCCAGCTCCAACAAATTTGTTGTTTAGTCATTGTTCATGCTTTGGGGGTTTTCTTGAGTTTACTAAATGCCTGCTGATTGATTGATTACTCAAGCTCACACAGGTAATAAATAAGGGAGCCAGGATTCCTGACTCCAAATTCACCTCTTTCCATTAGCCCATCCTGCTTCCCTCAATCTTAAAGAGGCAAAAATAAAATAAAATAAAAATTACCAATAAAAGCCAAGGTTTTTTTTTTTCAAACTACCTCAGTGTTCTAGACAGTTTCTTGGTACCCTCTGCCTCCCATCACTTCACAGGACCGACAGGGCTAGCTACCAGCTTATAAACTCTTAGTCTGTGGCAGCCCAAGGAATCCACTGAATGTTGTTCTGTGGCCATCGGAGTGACTTCCCCGAAATCACCCCGCTAGCCCCCAGGTGCTGGCTTATCCCCCAGCTTTCCCGTTGCCAGCACCAGCTCTTCCCCCTGCATCTTGGCCAGCAGCAGCAGCTCCGTCCACTCTCATTAGACCCCTGCTTGGGCCAAAGGCTGACTCCGTGCCTGAGATTTGCCGGGAAAGATGAAGTGGGGAAGGGGTGGGGAGGCAGGAATGAATGAAAGCTCAGGGCAGGTGGTCCCTGGGGAGAGGCCGAGCGTGGTGTGGAGGGGGATACTGAGATCAAGCTTCAGGCAGTAGCTGCACTCCCCCCAGCATTCCCAGGCCTTCACAGCCCTTGGAAAGATTCAGGAGCACGGACAGTGCGGGAACAGATAAGGGTGGAGCTGCACAGCTGTTTGGCAAGACCCAGGGAGCTTGCAGGAGTGTGTGGGGAGCCTGACAGCATTCCGAGGGAGTGGGGAGGGGCCTCCAGGTGGGCCTCCCTTCTTGGCCCCGTGAACCTAAGGGACTTTGGGATCCTCCCCCCATGAGGGAGGAGCCTTCAAGCCCATTCTGGGTAAGTAGCCCCTTCTTGCCAGGGATAGGGGGACAGAAAGAAAGCAGGTGATGTACCTCCCCTCAGGAGGCTTCCAATCTGATGGAACTGGAATGGGACCTTAGGGATCCCCTAGTCCAACTCCTCATTTGACAAAGGTAAAAACTAAGGCCTGATCTTGTGATGGAGAGAGCCATCTGCCCCCGAAGAGGACTGTGGGAACCGTGTGGATCACAACATAGCATTTTCACTCTTTTTGTTGTTGTTTATTTGCTTTTTGTTTTCTTTCTCATTTTTTCCTTTTTGATCTGATTTTTCTTGTGCAACACGATAATTGTAGAAATATGTATAGAAAAATTATACATGTTTAACATATATGAGATTACTTGCCATCTAGGGGAGGGGATGGGAGAAGGGGGAAAATTGGAACACAAGGTTTTTCAAGGGTGAATGTTGAAAAATTGTCCATGCAGATGTTTTGAAAATAAAAAGCTTTAATAAAAAAAAAAAAAAGAATAAAATGGAGGGAAAAAAAACCCCTAAGACCTGAAGTGGTTAAAGGCACTTGCTTGCATTGCCACTCGTAAAGTAACCAAGTCAGGTGGTGGCAAGGCCGATGGACTTGTTATTACAACTCCCGCTCTCCAAATTAAGCCTGGCTCATCTTCAGCAGGTGCGCCATACAATGGATAAGTCGGCCCTGGACTCGGAATCGGGGCTTCCTGATCCTGGCTTGAGAAGGTCCAAGGTCTCTTAGTCTGTGAGACTGAGTTTATGCTCCTTCCCAATATAGGCTTCACTTGCCTCATCTCTGAATACCCGGGCTACCACGCCAAGGCGAGATATGGATGAAGGCTTGAGGAGGCAAGATTTGAGCTGGGCCTTGAAAGACAATTTATATGTCTTTTATATGAAGGAACATGGAATTGGGGGGAAGCAGTGAAAAGGGGAAAGAATAATGTATATATGAACAATAGCATAGATACAAGGGCTGAGAGTGAGGGGAACTTGTGGAGCTTATTTGAGGTCCCAAGAAGAAACAAAGCTGCTAAATCAGGAACAGGAGTGGACTGACTTCCTGTATCATGCATGGAGAAATGGGGAGAAGGCTGCAAGGGGTCACGGGCCTGGGCTGCGCTTGATGGGGGAAGGAAGGAACCTTCCAAGATGGCGGGAGCCCCCCAGATCTCCCTCCCAGCCGCCACAACCCTGCCGTCAGCAGATCCTCATTCCCTCTCCTCTGTACTGCTGATAGATCCCTTCCCCTTCTGCCTCCACCGCCCCATCTACATTCGATTAGAGGGCAGGTTCCTGGCCTGGATCAGGGGTCGGCCTTTGACCAGAAGTTGGATTCGGTAACTTCTCTAATAAGGCACTGGCTGGTCCCTCCAGGGGTAGAATCAGAAGTACTTGTCTCATTAAAGCTCTCTTTTAATTACCCAATTGAGTGGAAACCTCAGGAGGGGTCAGCAGCCCTTGGAGGTCATCTTGAGTCTGCTGTCCATCTTCTAGAAAGAGGGGTGTTTGGACAAAGGGATCTCTAAGCCCCGAAGCCTGCACTCAAATGCTCCCTTCTCATGGGGCTTTTCCTGTCCCACCCCCACCCTGGCTATTATGTGCCCCCCCCCAATAACCTCAGGTCTGATTCATACAGAGAAAGAAAGGAAAAGGTTAGGAACTGGAAGGAGGAGATCGTCTGCTTCAAGCCTTGTTTTACACTTGACATTCCCAAAGATCACATAGGATAAGTGACCTCCTAAATTCGGCTCGTATCTTATATCAAGACAAGGCCAGCCTGAGACCGTAATTAGAATTAGGGCTGGGGAAGCTTCCCAGCTCACGTTCCCATGTGGCCCACGCTGGTGAATATATCCCATTCCCCCCGGCTCCACAACTTCCACCTCTGGCTCGGGGCCCAGTAGTCAAACCAACCAGTCCCATTATTGTTTCTGGAACGGGCATGGGATGGACTCCCAGCTTGTTGACCCCTACCCAGGCTGCCACACTCCCCCACAGAGCATTCTCCTCCCCATGAGAAGGGGGCATCCCAAAGGCAGGGGGTCTCGCCTTATCTCCCCCTAGGTGAGTTTGGTTGTTGGTGCTGGCGTTAAATTGTTCAGTCTTTGTGACCCCATTCAGGGTTTTCTTGGCAAAGATACTGGTATGACTTGCCTTTTCCTTCTCCAGGCCATTTTCCAAAGAGGAAACTGAGGTAAGCAGAGTTAAGTGAGTGTCTGAACTGGATTTGAACTCAGGTCCTCCTGCCTCGCAGCTGGTGCTCTATCCACTGTGCCACCTGTGAGCCACACCGTATAATTGAGCCTGAGTAGTTGCCTGGAGAAGGCCGAGAAGGTTCTTGGCCCTACACGACCCTCAAGCTGGCTCTCTGTCAAGTACGGCCCATTTGTGGGAACTTAATCCGAGTCCTGGGGGACCCGAGCCCCTGAGATCCTGGGTCATGTTATTTGGATTCATATTCCGCATCTCCAAGGAGCTGTAACCAGTGACCATATTTCGCATAATTCTAACTTTAAATAGCCCCATTCACAGGCTTCCTTGTTCGCACTAATCTGATTGTGGCTATAAATGGCTTTTTTATATCTAGTTGTTCCCTTCTTCCAGGACAGATGCAGGATTTGAACACAGCTCCTCTCATTTCAAATCTCACTTTCCTTCTACAGTAGCAGTCATAATAACAATAGCATTTCTATGGAGCAGTAGGACGTGCAAAACGCTTTACAAATATCTTCTCCTTTGATTCTCTCAGCTCTCGGAGGTAAGTGCCATTCTTATCCCCATTTTATAGATGAGGAAATTGAGGCAGACAGCAGAGTGCAGGAAGACCCAGGGGCTTGGGCCCCTCAGAAGGAAGGGGAGTAAGACAGGGAAAGTCTCAGAAAAAGGGAGGCAGGAAGAAAAAGCACAAACTGTCTGCGCTTCAGTCTCCAGCCAGCTCTGCCCACGTGTGCCCCAGCTGTGGCGCCCCATGCCACACACAGACGGGCAGGGGCCCATCCTCGGGATGATGACGTGTCTGAGGATGAGGGGCCGAGTGTGCGGGAGCACAGAGAACAAGGAGGGCTCTGTGTGGGTGAGTGTATGAGAGTGTGTGTGTGTGTGTGTGTGTGTGTGTGAGTGTGAGTGTATATGTGTGTGAATGTGAGTGTGAGTGTGTGTGAGTGTAAGTGTGTGTGAGTGTGTATGTGTGTGAATGTGAGTGTGAATGTGTGTGAGAGTGTGTGTGAGTATGTGAGTGTGAATGTGAGTGTGTGTCCATTCCCTCCTCGCGAGTGCGAGTCCTTTGGGCCCCAGCTCTCCCCAGCACCTGAGTCCACACCCCACTGTGGGTCTCCCACGACACCCCCTCCAGCGTCTTCAGTTTCCCCATCTGCGGAAGGACAGGCTGGGCGGGATGACCTTTGGGCTCCCTGTGAGTCCCCCCCATGCAGTTCTGGTCCCTGGCCCCAAACCTGTGCCTCGGGGTGTTTGCACACACGCGGTCCGGCCCGCAGGGACTCACAGGCTCCTTCCGGCCGTGAGGGTTGGAGGCGCTGCCTTCCCAGGACCCACCTACTTTTTGCTTCTGGGAGCCTTCTTTAGGGTCTGTGATCATGGCAGCCTGACAGTCCCTCCCCGGGGCCTCCCGCTTCCCACGTTACAACGTATCCAGAGCGAGAAAACTCCTCCGAAAGAGAGGAGAGCCCAAATGGAGCCGCCCGTGGGGTCTCGGGCAGGAGGACCTGGAGTTCGAGGGACCCCGGGTTCCACTAGATGGCGCTACAGTGGATAGAGCGTAACCCTGAAGTCAGGAGGGCCTGAATTCAAAACTAACCTCAGACTAAGCACTTAACAGCCGTGTGACCCTGGGCGTTTAGCCCCATTTGTCCTGCAATAACTAAATAAATAAACAAACAAACAAACAAATAAATGAACAAATAAGCAAACAGATAAATAAATGAATGAGATCTAAAACCTCAAAATTAGGAGGCAGCTTAGTGGGCACCCGATAAGCGTGGGGCCCAAATCAGGACGGCCCGAGTTCAAATTCTGCTTCAGACCCTTCCTGGTGGGTCAGGCCGCCTGCCCAGGTTCTGTTTCCGGCCGGCCTGGTTGTCGTCGCCGTCCCCCACGTTCACTTCACTTGGGGGGCCCGGAGGGGAGCGAAGGCGCCAAGTTTATACGGCACAATAAGTGTGGGAGCTGAGGTTGTCACTTGGGTCTCCCAGACTCTCCGTGCTGGGGGTCTCTCCTCCGCACCAGCTCAGAGCACAGCGACCAGAGGGAGAAGCGGGACCAGGGAGCCTCCGGGAAGCAGAGGAGCTGCCCCTGGGCCCGGCCCCCAAGCCAAGCAGACTGCGACCTGCCCCTCCACCCAGCCTGCAGAAGTCCTGGAATCAATAAGCGCAGCCCTGATTGTGGTTTGCAAGCCTGTCAGCCTGTTCCTGCTCTCGGCGGCCAACAGAGCCAGGGCCCTCTCCCTCTTCCAGAGCTAACTCATTTTCCCCTCTTCCTGTTTTCCCTTCTCGACAATCCCCTAACCTTTATCCCAGGAGAGGGGCCAGGGGGAACATGTTTGCAGAGACAGGGAAGGAAGGAGCGGAGGAATTCCTGCATCCTCCCGCCTCTGCGGTACCTGAGGGCCTCCCTCTCCTCCCCAGCCCTCCGGCCTCCGCCCTACCTCCACCTCTGACCTGGAGCCTCCATTTCAGCCTCCACCCCCCATCCCTGGTCTGGGACGCCATTCTTCACGCTGAGCCCCTCTCTCCATCTTGAATCTCCAGCGCTGAAACAGCTCCATTCCTAGTCTAAGCTCCCTTTCCAACACTGAATCCCCTAAACTCTCCCATTCCCAGCCCTGACCTCAGACTCCCAATCCTAGCCTTGAACCCCCATATTTGACCCCGAGTCCATCTCCCTAGCTCTGAGACCCTCTCCCCAATATTGAGCCTCATCCCTCACACACTGAATATCCCGTCCCAGCCCTGAGGGAAGTTCAGCTCTCCCCAGGACTTTGCCCCTCTCTTTGACTCTCCCTACCCTCATCCTCCCACCCCAGCATCCCTGCTCCACCCATCCCTGACAATGAGCCTCCCGTCTCATCATCCTCTATCCTCTACCCTGGAAGTACCTTGGACATCCTCTAATCCACTCATTTTACAGAAGGGTATCTGGGGCCCAGAGAAGTCAAGACATTTGCTCAAAAACACCCAGCCAGAGTCCCTGAGAGGTCTAACCCCTCCCTGGATGTTTCCTGTGTCCCCCACACTCAGGAGCTCCTGACTGTCTTTCTTCCATTCCCAGCTGGGTCAGCTCATTCTTCTCATTTGTATCTCTCTCTGTGTGTCTCTCTCCCTCTCTCTGTCTCTGTCTCTTTCTATCTCTGTGTGTGTGTGTGTGTGTCTGTCTCTGTTCTGTCTCTGTCTCTCCCTCTCTTTCTCCCTCTCTTTCTCTCTGTCTCTCTCTCTGTCTTTCTCCCTCTCTCTGTCTCTGTCTCTATCCCTCTCTCTGTCTCTGTCTCTATCTCTGTCTCTCTCTGTCTCTGTGTGTGTGTGTGTCTCTCTGTGTCTCTGTTCTGTCTCTGTCTCTCCCTTTCTTTCTCCCTCTCTTTCTCTCTCCCTCTCTCTGTTTCTGTCTCTCTCTATCTCTGTCTCTCTCTGTCTCTCTTTGTGTGTGTGTCTCTGTCTCTGTTCTGTCTCTGTTTCTCTCATTCTCTCTCTGTCTCTCTCTCTCTCTGTCTCTCTCTCTCTCTCTCTGTATCTCTCTCTCTCTCTCTGTCTCTCTCCCTCTCTGTCTCTGTCTCTTCTCTCTGTCTCTGTTTCTCTCATTCTCTCTCTCTGTCTCTGTCTCTGTCTCTCTCTCTCTCTCTCCATATATGTATATATACATACGTATATATGTATGTAAATATATATATAATTTTTGAAGATGGCTGGACTCAATAATCTCTTCCAGTTCTCAAACCCCATAAATCTTTCTCTCTGTCTTAACTCACAACCAATCAATCAAAGAAAGTAACAGTTCCCATCTCTGGAACTCCGATGTTTACAACATCCCTTTCCTCCAACCACCCTGTGAACCTCAGCAGAACGAGGCTTATCACCTCCATTTGACAGGTGAGGAAACTGAGACTGAGAACTTCAAGGCTCACGACGTGACTTGGCTGAAGTCGAGCGAAGCTGCTTTCCTGAGCACCTGAGGCCGAGGAGGCGAAAGCCCGGCCTTCCTCCTTGCTAGAAGTCTCACCTCGGAGATAGTCAGAGATATAGTAAAGGAAAAGAGCGATCCAGGGGATCAGGGATGAATGGGGGGCTGGGCGTGGGCTCCAAAATGGAGAGAGCGCCTTCCCCCACCCACCCCCTCACGCCCACCCCCGTGACTTCTTCAATGTCCAGGAAAGGCTTCCTGTGGACTGTAAGCTTCCTGAGGGCAGGATCTGTTTGCTCTTCTTCTGGACCCCGGCACATAGTAGGCTCTTAACAAATGCTCGAGGAGTTCCTGGAGGATTGTGGGACTTGAGATGGACTTGGAAGGAACGAGTTCCATGTTTCCTCGATCTGGCTGGATCGTATTATGTCATTTCCCAGCCGAATGCCAGGAAAGCAGCTCCATCGTGGGCACCGTCGTCTCCCCTTGGAGAGTCGCCAGGGACGAGACCCCTTGACGGACGCCCCCGAGAATTAGCAGCCGGGAGCTGGGGAGGGACGGGAGAGCAGGGATGGGTTTTCCTCTTTGAACTTTCTGGGAGGAGGTTCTAGGTCTTCTTCATGACCTGCATAAAAGGGCCCAAGACACAAGCCCTGGCCAGTCCCTTCCCCATTAACAGATGGGGCTGAGCCAGAGCGAGGGTTCTTAGCTCCCCTCTGGGGGGGGGGAACCCCCTTCTCACTGTCAGCTTTGTAAATGCAGGGGAAGGGGAAATGAAAGGGAATGAAAAGGATTTTTTAATTTCCAGGCTGAGAACTCCCCGACCTGAAGCCCCCCAAGGCTCTGCTGGCACTGGCGGCCTGGGGTGCTGGTGGCCTGGGGCTTTGGTGGCCTGGGGGCTTTGGCAGCCTGGGGCTTGGGTGGCCTGGGGGCTTTGGCAGCCTGGGGCTTGGGTGGCCTGGGGGCTTGAGCGGCCTTGGGGCTTTGGCAGCCTGGGGGCTTGGGCGGCCTGGGGCTTGGGTGGCCTGGGGGCTTGGGAGGCCTGGGGGCTTGAGTGGCCTGGGGGCTTTGGCAGCCTGGGGGCTTGGGTGGCCTTGGGGCTTGAGTGGCCTGGGGGCTTGGGCGGCCTGGGGGCTTTGGCAGCCTGGGGCTTGGGTAGCCTGGGGGCTTTGGTGGCCTGGGGGCTTGAGCGGCCTGGGGCTTGGGTGGCCTGGGGGCTTGAGTGGCCTGGGGCTTGGGCAGCCTGGGGAGTTGGCAGCCTGGGGCTTGGGTGGCCTGGGGGCTTTGGCGGCCTGGGGGCTTGAGCGGCCTGGGGCTTGGGTGGCCTGGGGGCTTGGGCGGCCTGGGGCTTGGGCGGCCTGGGGCTTGGGTGGCCTGGGGGCTTGAGTGGCCTGGGGGCTTGGGCAGCCTGGGGAGTTGGCAGCCTGGGGCTTGGGTGGCCTGGGGGCTTTGGCGGCCTGGGGCTTGGGCGGCCTGGGGGCTTGAGCGGCCTGGGGCTTGGGTGGCCTGGGGGCTTGGGCAGCCTGGGGAGTTGGCAGCCTGGGGCTTGGGTGGCCTGGGGCTTGGGCGGCCTGGGGGCTTGAGCGGCCTGGGGGCTTGGGCGGCCTGGGGAGTTGGCGGCCTGGGGGCTTGGGCGGCTGGGGGCTTGGGTGGCCTGGGGGCTTGAGCGGCCTGGGGGCTTCGGTGGCCTGGGGGCTTGGGCGGCCTGGGGGCTTGGCGGCCTGGGGGCTTGGGCGGCCTGGGGAGTTGGCAGCCTGGGGGCTTGGGCGGCCTGGGGCTTGGGCAGCCTGGGGAGTTGGCGGCCTGGGGGCTTGGCGACCTGGGGGCTTGGGTGGCCTGGGGGCTTGAGCGGCCTGGGGCTTGGGTGGCCTGGGGGCTTGGGCGGCCTGGGGGCTTGAGCGGCCTGGGGCTTGGGTGGCCTGGGGGCTTGAGCGGCCTGGGGGCTTCGGTGGCCTGGGGCTTGGGCGGCCTGGGGGCTTGGGCGGCCTGGGGAGTTGGCAGCCTGGGGGCTTGGGCGGCCTGGGGGCTTGGGCGGCCTGGGGAGTTGGCAGCCTGGGGGCTTGGGCGGCCTGGGGGCTTGGGCGGCCTGGGGCTTGGGCGGCCTGGGGGCTTGGGCGGCCTGGGGGCTTGAGCGGCCTGGGGCTTGGGTGGCCTGGGGGCTTGAGTGGCCTGGGGGCTTGGGCGGCCTGGGGAGTTGGCAGCCTGGGGGCTTGGGCGGCCTGGGGCTTGGGCGGCCTGGGGAGTTGGCAGCCTGGGGGCTTGGGCGGCCTGGGGGCTTGGGCGGCCTGGGGAGTTGGCAGCCTGGGGGCTTGGGCGGCCTGGGGGCTTGGGCGGCCTGGGGCTTGGGCGGCCTGGGGGCTTGGGCGGCCTGGGGGCTTGAGCGGCCTGGGGCTTGGGTGGCCTGGGGGCTTGAGCGGCCTGGGGGCTTGGGCGGCCTGGGGAGTTGGCAGCCTGGGGGCTTGGGCGGCCTGGGGGCTTGGGCGGCCTGGGGAGTTGGCAGCCTGGGGGCTTGGGCGGCCTGGGGGCTTGGGCGGCCTGGGGGCTTGGGCGGCCTGAGGCTTTGCCCACCCCGAGCCTGCCTCTCACCCACCCGGGCACTTGGGCCCCAGGAAGAGCGAGCACCTCAGACAGGATCTAATGGGGGGGGGGGCTCACAGAGTCATAGCTGGAGCGGCTCAGAAGAGATCGCGCTTCTTTCGGGGGGAAACTGAGGCCCGAGGGGTCACAGTGACTTTCCCACGCTCACACGGGGGGGCTGGGGCCCCGCCCCCTCAGCTCGGCTGCTCAGGGATAGCCCTGGGACCCGTTTCTTTAGAACAACGGCGGTGGCTCCTGCCAGGGCCTCGGCCGGGGGCGCGGGGAGGGAACAAGCTGCTTTCCCCTCGGAACCGCCGATCTGAGGACGTTTTTCTGCACCGCAGGGGCGCCCCCTCCTGGCGCCGGAGGAAACGGCGGCTGGGCTGGGCGGCGAGCTGAGCTGGGGCTGCTGCAGGGGAGTCGGAGGCAGGGATTCCGGGGGGGCCGGGGCCGCTCAGCTGGGGACCAGGTGGGCCCGCGCCCGCACGGAGGGCTGGGCCTCCTCCCCAGGATGTGGTTTTGCTTCCTCCCCAGACTCTGAGGTTGGGATCCTGCATGAGAGAACCAGAGGGAAGCTCCGAGACCACCCGGCGTACCCCATTTTACAGAGGAAAAAACTGAGGCACGGGGAGACAGCTGGCAAGTGCCAGGGGTGAGATCTGAACTCCGTGCTCCTCTCACTGAATCTTGCTCCCCTTTGCTCCCCAACCTACGAGAGGGAACTAAAGGACTCCGGTCTGGGCTTGCAGCCGTCACCTGCTGTCTGGACCCTGAAAGGGGGATGCCCGTCCCTGATGCTCTGCAGAAGCACTAAGCAGGGAGGGAATGAGCCCTGGCTCTGCAGGGAGGGGACGGCTTCAAATCCCACCCCGGAGATTTGGAATCTAGGTGACCTGCCCTCGTGTGCCTCAGTTTCCTCTTCTGTAAAAATGAAGGGTTTGACCTAGGTGGCCTCTGAGACCTCGGACCCCTCCCCTTCTTGGAACTGGTGGGTCTGGGTTTGGCCCAGAATCCCTCGAGCACGGTCATGGGGCGGGCTCCGAGGGCCCGGCTTTCCCGTGGACACCGGGTACAGGCTTCTCTCCCCGGACCCCGCTCCGCGCCCTCTCGCTCGGACCCCCAGCAGAGGGGTCAGCAGTGCAAAGGACCCTGGGGAGGGGGACGAGGGAACAGGCCGGAGAAAGGACGTCCTCCCCCGGACACACAGGTAGCGAGTCAGGATTCAGAGCCGTGTTCTCCGAGTCACAGACACCGTCCCCCACATTTTCTCATGGCACTGGGTGGCAAAGAAAACGGGACCCTGAGCTTCCCTCTCCCCGAGGCCCCCCCACCTCAGGGTCCCGCTGTTCCCGGGCCCCACCCGGAAGCCCCTCCCCAGCCAGGACCAGGGACGGGAGAGAGCCGGAGTGAGGAGGGGGCTCGGGAGGGGGTGGCGAGGGGGGTTCGGGGCAGCTGGCCCTTGTCCCCAGGCTCTAGGCTCGGGGCCCAGTTGGGGCGGGGCGGGGCAGGGTGGGGCGGGCGCTGGGGCCTGGCCATCACGGGGCTCGGCTAGAGCCAGGGATTTTTGGCAAGGACGAGAGCCCTCCCCTTTCCTCTCGCTGAAGGCTGTTTTGGCAGCGTCCCCCCCCCCCCCCTCCTGCTGCTTTCTGGCAGGCCCTGGACAGGGCTGGAGAGAACAGCAAGAGAGAAAGGGGGGGAGCAAAGCAGAGAGAAAAAACCCACACAGTCCAGTCTGGGGAGGCTTGTGTGTTGCCCTTTCGTAATTACGTCGTGTCCTGAGCTTCCCCCCCACCCCCCTCGCCCCCCCGTCCCGCGGCCCCCCTCCCTCCCTTGTTCTTCCCCCTCCCTCTTTCCCTCACATCCCTTGTAGACAGCAATTAAGCATTGAGGATAAAACACACAGCCCGAGAGAGCGCCGAGGCTTTTCTCCCCGAGATGGCGAGCCGGACAGCTCTCTCCCTCCGAGCGGGAGCCTTCCTCCTCCTCCTCCTCTCCATCCTTCAGCCCACGAGGCAAGGAGGTAAGGTGCCCCCGACGGGACCGGCTCCCGGTCCTGCCTGCCCGCCGCCTCCCCTCCACAGCCTCCTGCCCCGGCCCCGGCTCTGCCCCCGGCTCCCTTCCAGCCCACTCCCACTCTCCCCTTCCCACGGGCCTGGGGCTCCTCTCACAGAGTCCGAGGGCTGAGCCAGAGCTCCCTGTTTCTAAGGGAATGGAAGGGACAGGTGGGATAGGTGTGTGTGAGAGAGACAGCGAGAGAGACGGACAGACAGAAAGACAGAGACAGAGAGATAGACACAGACATCAGAGAGAAAGAGAGAAACAGGCACAGAGATAGAGAGACAGAAACAAAGACAGACAGAGAGAGAGAGAGAGGCAGAGAGAGACAGAGACAGAGAGAGAGAGAGAGAGAGAGGAGAGAAAGATGGAGAGAGACAGACAGACAGACAGCAGAGATAGAGAAAGAGACAGAAACAGAGACAGAGACAGACAGCAGAGAGAAATAGAGACAGAGAGAAACAGACACAGAGATAGAGAAAGACACAGAAACAAAAAGAGAGAGAGAAGAGAGAGACAGAGAGAGAGAGAGATGGAGAGAGACAGACAGACAGCAGAGATAGAGAAAGAGACAGAAACAGAGACAGAGACAGACAGCAGAGAGAAATAGAGACAGAGAGAAACAGACACAGAGATAGAGAAAGACACAGAAACAAAAAGAGAGAGAGAGAAAGAGAGAGACAGAGAGAGAGATGGAGAGAGACAGACAGACAGCAGAGATAGAGAAAGAGACAGAAACAGACAGAGACACAGAGAGACAGAGACAGACAGGAGGGAGGGAGGGAGAGAGGGGGGAGAGAGAGAGAGAGAGAGAGAGAGAGAGAGAGAGAGAGAGAGAGAGAGAGAAGGTAAGAGACAGAGACAGAGAAAGAGAGACAGAGAAATAGAGACAGAGACAGAAACAGAAAAAGAGAGAAGGTGAAAGACAGAGACAGACAGAAAAAGAGACAAAGAGAAACAGACAGCAGACAGAGATAAAGAAAGAGACAGAAACAGAAACAGAGAGACACAAAGAGAAAAAGAGAGAGAGACAGAGACAGAGACAGAGAAAGACAGAGAGAGAGAGAGAGAGAGAGAGAGAGAGAGACAGAGACAGAGAAACAGAGACAGAGACAGAGACACAGAGAGACAGAGACAGACAGAATAAAGAGGAGAGAGAGAGAGAGAGAGAGAGAAGGTGAGAGACAGAGACAGAAAAAGAGAGAGAGAAAGGGAGAGAGAGAAGGTGAGAGACAGACAGACACAGAAAGAAATAGAAACAGAGAGAAACAAACAGCAGACAGAGACAGAGATAAAGAAAGAGACAGAAACAGAGACAGAGAGACACAGAGAAAGAGACAGAAACAGAGAAAGACAGAGAGAGAGAAAGAGAAAGAGAGAGAAAGAGAGAGAGAGACAGACAGAGAGATACAGAGAGAGAGAGAAAAAGAGGGACAAAGACAGGAGAAGAGAGACAGAGAGACAGAAAGAGAGAGAGAGAGAGAGAGAGAGAGAGAGAGAGAGAGAGAGAGAGAGAGAGAGAGAGAGAGAGAGAAACAGAGACAGAGACAGAGACAGAGATGAACTTTAGAGATCCTCAAGGTCAGGGGCATCCTATTCTATGCTTCCCTTGACCTGTTCCCAGCCAGGAAAGCCCCAGTAAGAAGAGGATGGGGCAGCACTTGCGCGAGGGAAGAGCTGCCCAGTGCTGCAGGAGCCTCCACCTTGGGTTCCTAGAAAGGGGAGAGGGCTGGGAAGCCCACCCCGGGGCAGGCGTCCAGCAGCCTCTGTTAGAAGGCTACCTCCTCCTCCTCCTGGGGCCCCCCGCTGAGCCAAGCCCCAGTCTAGGAGGGAAGGTCCCGGGAAGGCGCAGCCTGGGGCTCAGGACTCCTGGACTCGGTCTGGGCCAGCCCTCGGACTCTGAGAGTGGGGAATGCCGGGGGCCGTGCTGCCCCTCCCGGGCTGTATTCGGAGGAGGTGAAAAGCGCCTGCCCCCCCGTTAGTGCGTGTCTGAGCAAAGGGTCCCGGCTCTGGGTGTGTCCCGGGCACCTGCGAGCGGGACACATGTGTGGGCATGTCTGTTGGCGGCTAACCCGCCAGAGAGGGGGAGGGCGGGGGGAGGGCGGGGGGACAGGGCTGGTCCCACCCTGGCACACTGTGTGACCTTCAGCACAGGCTCCGCTGCCCAGGTTGCCCATCTGAGAGAGGGGCAGATGGCAGAGCGGCCCCAGGTATCTGAGGTCCCAGGGCAGGTGTGTGTGTGGCCCAGGGGATGCTCCTGGGCGGGAAGGCGGGGTCGCGTGCCCCTGAGCAGATTGTGTGCTACGGTGGCAGTGGGGGAGGCCCTAGGGTGTTTCAAGGCATGGCAGGGACCGGAGTTGTGTAGACAGGACCAAGCTGCGCCACCGGGGAGATGTCTGTCCATGAGGGGCTGAGCGTATTTTCGTGCATGTGTGTCCGTGTTCTTGGGCACACGCCCGGGTGAGCGGGTACACCGTGGGGACGCACACACGTGTGTGTTCTGGCCCAGACTGTGCCCGTGGAGGGGCAAATGCAGAACATGGAAGGCGTCCTTGTTCATCACATGGGCTGTTTGGCTGTGGAGGCCGGTCTGGCAGGGGACCGGGGAACCGCTGATGGTGATGGGCAGGGAGGGAGGGAGGCCGGCAGAGGCTCAGCCTCTGAGGGGCAGCGGAGCCCACATCTGGCGCCCAGAAAGCGTGAGCTATAAATGTCCAGAGTGCATCACATGCCCTCGGGGTGGATCTGGGGGGCAGCCTCCTGCTGGGGGGCAGAGGGGGGAGCCCTCCCATTGGTTCCTTGGGCAAGGTCGGGAAGGAAGCAGAGATGCCCGCAGGGAGACGAGGAGACAGCAGAAGAGCCGTTTTCGGGGCGGCGGCCAGATGGGGAGGAGGGGGGACCTGAGGGGAGATTGGGAAGAGTCATAAAGACTTAGGGATCCTGAGCGAGAGGGGGCCGAGAGGGGGCCGGCTGAACCCGGCTCCCAACACATCCTGTTGGCGGCAAAGTGTTTAGGAGCGGGAGGAAGGGGTGCCCAGCTGGAGCCCAGCTGGGCTCCGGGAAGAGAAGAAAGCCCTACTATGGGCTCCTTTTCTGGCTCTCTGCCCTTGCCCCAGGCAGCAAGAGCCCTGGGTGAGGTCTCTGTTCCTGGGGCTGCGACTCTGGGGTACGGGAGGATGTCCCCAAGACAGGGATGATAGAATGAGTGGAAGCAACGGGCCGGGAACAGGAGGGGAAGGGGGGGCCGAAGTGGGGGGGGGGGAATTTGAGAAGAGGGAGGGAAGGAATGGGGGGTGGGGAGACTAGGAGTCACAGCTGTTTCCTGGAGATTGGAGCTGGCCTGGCAGGGCTGCTAGTGCACAAACTTCCTGGGTAGAGCTGCAGCTCCACAGCTTAGCCCAGGGACCCAAGGAACCTCAGGCCAGAGACCTGGCTCAAGCGCCATCCCTCCCAGCCTCCCAGCCTCCCAGCCTCCCAGCCTCCCAAGTTAGAACAGAGGATTTCTGGGGAGAGGGGAAAGGATCAGCCTTAACCTCCCCCTCTCTCCCCTCCCCTAGGTGTGGCCAGGCAATGAGGACCCCTCCTTTAGGGAGCTTGAGATGGAGCTGGGGGAGGTGAAGAGGTGCAGGAGAGGCCAGCCTCCTCTCCTCCTCCTCCTCCTCCTCCTCCTCCTCCTCCTCCTCCTCCTTCTCCTCCTCCTCCTCCTCCTTCTCCTCTCCTCCTCCTCCTCCTCCTCCTCCTCTTCCTCCTTTACCTCCTCCTTCTCCTCTTCCTCTTCCTATTCTTCTTTCTCCTCCTCCCTGCACCCAGCCCAGCCTGGCCTCTGGCCAAATGGCTGGAGACCTCAATGCATCCCTCCCCCGTCTCTGCACAGACCCCCCAGTACCAGAGACCTCGCCTGGTTCCCTTCAGGACTGTCCAGGCCAGAGGCTCCCCTTGTCCTCCTTCGGTCCTTCCTTGGGCCTTCCCTGTAAGAAGTCTTTGCTCCCATCTGGGTCTAAGCCCTCACCCTGCAGCTCCAGCCCCAGCCTGTCCCCCAGAATGCCCCGCCCCCCGTGTCTGCCATAACTAAAGTGAGGTTTGGGGCCGGTGGATGGTCGGCAAGCCCTGGTTCGAATCCTGCCTTAGTGTCTTACTGGTTATGTGAGCCAAACAAGTCATGTCCAAGCTCTCCATCTGTAAAATGGGGACAATAGAGACACGTCCCTCAAGTGTGGTTGTGAGATAGACAGACATATGTATAGATAGATATATACACATAGGTTTTTATAAATGTAAATATATAACTACTATAGATACATATATATGTAAATATATTTATATATAAACACACATATATACATAAGTATATATCATAGATATAAATAGTAGCAATATATAAACACAGATAGAGATACATATACACAGAGACATATGTACAAAGAAATAGAGATACATATACACACAGAGAAATACATATGGACAGCTATAAATGTATATATACACTAATATAGATACATATACATGTAAATATATTTATATATAAACACACATATATACATAAGTATATATCATAGATATAAATAGTAGCAATATATAGACACAGGTTACATAGAGATACATACACACACAGAGATACATATACAGAGACATATATCTGTACGAAGAAACAGAGAGACATATACACACACAGAGAAATACATATGGACAGATATAAATGTATATGTACACTAATATAGATACATATATACGTAAATATATTTATATATAAACACACATATATACATAAGTATATATAATAGATATAAATAGTAGCAATATATAGACACAGGTTACATATGGATACATACACACACAGAGATACATATACAGAGACATATATATGTACGAAGAAATAGAGCGACATATACACACACAGATAAATACATACACACAGGTGTGTGTGTGTGTGTATATATATATATATATATATATATATATATATATATATATATACACACACAGGTATAAATGCATATATAGACACTCATACAATGAAAGTATACATATATATAAGTATAGATAATAGACATATAGATAATAGCAATATATACATACAGAGAGAAATATAAACACATACATATACACAGATATAAATGCATATATACATTTATATGTGTCTACACAGAAAGTATACATAGACAAATAGATAACAATATATACACAGAGAGAGAAATATAGATACATATATACACAAAGATAAATACACATACATAGATATAAATACATATATACATATACATACATGCATATATACATTTATATGTGTATATACAGAAAGTATACATATATAAGTATATATAATATAGACACATATATATATTACCAAAAAAGATACATATACACAAATATAAATACATATCTACATACATATACATGCATATATATACCTTTATATGCATATGCACAGAAAGTATGCATATATAAGTATCTATAATAGACATATAGATAAAGCAATATATACACACAGAGAGCAATATGGATACATATACACATGGATATAAATACATATACACAAAGATATTCCCAGCTATAGATACATGTATGCAAACATATATATATATACTTTTAATGTATACACACATGTGTACATAAGTATATATAATATACATAATAGCAACACAAACACACAGACACATAGATACATAAGCATACATATAGACATGAATTGTGTATTTTATGGGTGTGTGTATGTACATGTACATATAAGTATATATACCATATATAGATAATAACAAGTATTATTTCAAATACAGGGACTAACTGGCTCCTGCCCAAACCCCTATTTCCTTTCCTCCAACTCATCAACATCCATTTACTGATCACTCCTCTTTGCGTAGCCCTGTGATAGGGACTCTAGGAGACCGTACACAAATGGAGGAGATATTGTTCCTGCCCTCGGGCGTGTTCCAGTCCACAATAGTTGGGGATGAATGTATGACCACAGGGGAAAAAACCAATCCCTAAGCAATTATTCTAGCCTTTGGCTTGTCACAACCATGGCACGTGGTCTCAGGCAGGTTATGTTCTCTCTCCAGGCCTCAGTTTCCAACTCTGTCAGATGAAAAAATCCTGGATCTAAGAACTTGAAGAGACTTCAGAGAGCATATCACCCCTCTCTCATTTGACAGCAGAGGAAACTGAGACTCCCCAAAATAAATGACTTGTTCAAAGTCATCCAGATTGCTCCTCGGAAGAGCCAAGCGTCAGACGTAAGGCTCCTGGAGCCGTCTCAGTGGCTTTTCCCATCCCACCAAGCTGGACTCTCCTAAATGGCCTCTAAGGCCTCTTGTAACTCTTAACATTCCCTAAGTAAGCAGCCCTGTCGCTGACCCCCGTGTTGGGTAATGAAGTCATAGAAGGGAAGAGATCAGGACCCGCTGGGACTTAAACTGGTCCTCTGACCTCAGATAGAGTTGGAGTGGAGAGGAAAAGAAAGAGGCTCCAAGGAGGGGAGAGCTGGTGAGCAGAGGCATGGAGGTGGAAACTGGGGAGAGTGGCCGCGGATTGTTTCTCCAGAAGGAAACGTCCCGTTCCTTTAGTCTTTCTTCTTGAGCTGTCCAAGTCACGGCTCCTTGTCCTCTCTTCCTGGGAAGTTTCTGTAATCTCTGGGGCCAGAAACACAAAACTTCTACCAGGATAGGAAGCTGGACAATGGGCATGAGGGGACTAATTAAGAATAATTAATATTAATAATTAAGAATAAGCATTATTGGGACAACAATAACAATGATAACAGGCATTTATAAAGCTTTTTAAGGTATACAAATCACTTTGCCAACCTCATCCCTATCACCACTTAGGAGGTAAGTAACATTATTATTCCCAAGTTACAAAAGGTAAACTGAGGGTCAGCACACAGCTAGGAAGTGTCTGAAGCCAGATCTGAGCCCAGTTTTCTTCTGACTCCAAACTTCTCTCTCTTTCAACACTTCCGTGTCACCTCCCCAGTATGGTCATGGCAATGACATGACTTTTTATAGCTCGAAACCGATAATCCTGGGATCCCGTAGTTTTATGAAGCTCACTCCTCAGAACCCTATGAGACAAACAGTGCAAAAAGGAAGACCTCCATTTTACAGGTAGGGAAAGTCAGGTCTCGTGGCTAAGAAGTGGCTGAGCTGGCCCTTGAACTCTCGTTCCAAGTCTGACGCTCTTTCCATTAAAGTACTCTGTGTCCTGATAATGGGCACAAGGAAGGAAAAGCAATCCCGGAATCCCACTACAGGGGACTCGGCCCATTTCTGCCGTCCAGAAAGGGTGGGGTGTGCCAGTCCCTTGAGGGAATTAGGCATCCACCCGCCTAGTCTTACAACTCCCGCCCCTCTCCATCCTGAAAGAAAAACTCAGAAGAAAAATGTATTTTCATCCTTTTAGAAAATAACTGAGCTCTTGAAGAGCTGTGGGTAGGCTGGAGAGTCATGGAACCAGGGGATGTTAGAAAAAGCAGAGAGCCCAGAGATCACCCAGGCTACCTTCTCCCAGAATCACCGAGTCGAGAGTTGGTCATCTCGTCCAACCTGTATCCCCAAAGAAATCCCCATTGTAGCACCAAACCAGGGGTCTTCCCTGCCCCTTCTCAAAGACCTCCAAAGCAGGGGAGCGCACTTCACACAGCAGCCTCCTGTGGCATCCCTTCCACTTTGGAATAGCTCTGATTTTTAGGTGGTATAGAGTAGCTGGCCTAGAACCAGGAAAAGCTAATGTCAAATCCACTCACTTATTAGATGTGTGACTCTAGGAAAGTCATGTGACCTTGTTTACCTCAGTTTCCTTATTTGTAAAATGAGCTTCAGACAAAAATAGCAAGTCAATTTAGTATCTTTGCCAAGAAAACCCAAATGGGGTTATGAAGAGTCATTCTAGACTGAACAGCCCTTAGAAAACTTTTCCTGATTTCAAGTCTAAATTGCTCTCTTTTCCTTGCTCCTGGTTCTGCCCTTGGGGGCCAAGATGATCAAGTCTAATAGTTCTTCCTCAAGACAGCCTTTCAAACACTTGCTGAGGACCCTCTCCCCGACCGCATCCCCAAGTCTTTTTTTGAACCTAAGCATCCCCAGTTCTTTCAACCATATGATATGGACTCAAGACTTTTGATCATCCCACTTGCCCTTCATTTGAAATTTTCCAGCTGAAAAGCCTTTTAACTGTGGCATCCAGAATGGAAGGCCAGATGGAGTCTAGTACAAAGGAACTATCATCACTTTATTCCTCTCTTTATATGGCCCGAGATCAAATTAACTTGTCTGCTACATCCCATTGCCAACACTGACTGAGCCTGCAGCCCGCTAAAATCCACAGATTTCTTTTCAGGCAAATTCCCCAAATGAACTAACAATGTTGGGGTTTTGAACCCAACTGGAAGGCTTTACGTTTCTTTCGTTTCGTTCAATTAGGAATCTTTTTTATAAAGCACCAACTTTGTGCCAAGTACTGTGCTCAGTGCTGAAAAGTGTAGGTCTTGGCCCCCAAGGAGCTTCTCTTGTCATCTTAGTGGATTTGCCCCGTGCTCTCAAAGGGTCTTGATCCCTTTGGGAGTCTCATACCTAGATGTAGGAGTCATGAAATTGCAGTTTATTATCGGTAGATGTTTGATTTTCCTGCTTAGAGTCATGTAAAAATTTCTCAGAAAAGAGGTCGTGAGTAGAAAATGTTTAAGAAGCCCTGCAGTCTAACCCATAAATCTTTCTTTCTTGCCTGATCTTTTGTGTCATTGGCAAATTTGATCGGCTTTTCTTTCGTGCTTTTATCCAAGACACCACTGGAAAACTCTTGGCAAGTTGACCTCAATGACTATTAATTAATGACATTAATGATGACATTAATTGCTATCCAACCTGTACTAGATCCATCAACTAATATCAATATTAATAATAACAATATTAATAGCTTTCATGTAGCATTTTAAATTTGAAAAGAGCTTTACACATGCTATTTCATTTGATTTTCACAACCCTCATTTGTTGTTATTGTTGTTGTGATTATTGTTGTTTAGTCATTTCAGTCATATCTGACTTTTTCTGATCCCAATCTGAGGTTTTCTTGGCAAAGATACTGGAGTGGTTTGTCATTACCTTTTCCGGTTCATTTGACAGATGAGGAAACTGAGGCAAACAGGGTTCAGTAACTTAAATAGAGTCACACAGCCAGCAAAATGTCTGAGACAGGATCTGAACTCAGGTTTTCCTGACTCCAAGAGCCATTTATTGCCTAAGCTATCTTTATTGTCTCCTAGATAATTGTATGAAATTCTTTATCAAACGCTTTGCTAATATGTAGGTAAAGTGTTCTTCTCTCCTAATTTACAATAATAATTTCCAAAAACTTAATTAACATGAGTCTAGTATAACTAGTCCCTTGATGAAGTCATGATCACTGCTTCCTTTTCTAGATATCCATTAATCACCATCTCTTTAATGTTTCATTCTAGAATTTTTCTTAGGAACCAAAGTCAGATTCCCTGGTGTTTATTTCAATGGTCTCTAGTTGAATGTCCCAAGGAATCTGTGTTTGGCCCTGTCTGGTTTTAGTATATTTATATTCAATGACTTAGAAGGCATAAATTCTGTGCTCACCAAACTTGTTGGATGACACAAAGGCTAGAGGAAGGAGTCCATAATGGTTTTTTGTACTTTTTTAAAAATCAAGATTACATTTGCCTTGCTCTAATCCAGTAATCTCTCTCTAGTTTTATATTCCCTGTCAAGTGTTATGGAACTACATGCCTTATTTTACATATAGGGGAGCCCATATGGGTTTCTGGAGTACATATAGGGGAGCCATATAGGGCCTAGAGGAGACATATAGTTGCTCATTCTCAATCTCTTGACATAAGTTAGGTTTTTGTAACTGAAAACTCTGTTTCCAATTCAACAAAGATTTGTTAAATAACTACTTAACACAAGGCAGAGTATTTGGTACTAAATGCTACTAAGTACTAGGGATAAAAACACAAAAATGTAGTCATTCCTCCAGAAACTCAGATTCTATGCCATGGCGTTTCAATTTATGGAATAAGGATTAGACTCTGTAACTAGACCTATTGAGCACATTTGGAATCAATGGAACTTCCCCAAATTTAGAACTCTGCTGTCTTTTGAGCACAGTGAGGCTCTATCCCTGGCTGGAGAGGCATTTCAGCTGGAGATTTTCAGCTGGTAATTCTTTCTCCCTACTCTACTTACATCTCTATCTCTAAAAAAAAGAAAAGTATATATTCCAAAACCAAGTAATAAATAACTTAGATTTTTCTTAGTTTACGATTATGTATGTTAATGCTCCTATGCCATTGGGATGAATGGTTTTAAACAAAATTCAGAAGGTTAGTCAATTAACTTAATTGATCAAATGTATAAGCATTTACTATGTGCCAGGAATGGTGCTAAGCTCTGAGGATATAAAGAAGGGCAAAAACAAAGACAAAACATGGTCCCTGCTCTCAAAAAGCTTGAATTTAATGGAGGAGAATGCATACAAAAATGTATATATACTGAAGGTAGATTCGGAGAGCTCTCTCACAAGATTCCCTGAGAGGATAAAATTCAGGACTCAGTGAAATCCCTAGGGTTCCGATCTTCTTTGCCCTCAAGGCTTTAAGTTAAAAGAGATATTAGATATAATACAGATCAACCTCTCACTTTACTAATAAGGAAACTGAAGCTTAAAGAAGTAACATGTATGAGGTTGGACTAGATAGTCTAATAACAATAATAGCAGCTAAGATTTATATGGTGCCTACTACTGGCTAGGCACTGCGCTAAATGCTTTACAAATATTATCTCATTCCATTCTCACAACAACCTTGAAAGATAGATCTTATTATTATCCCCATTTTACAGTTAAGAAAACTGAGGTGAATAAAGGTTAAGTGACTTGCCAAAAGTCGCATAGCTAGTTAAGTGTCTGAGTGAGATTGGATTTGAACTTGGATCTTCCTTACTTCCTTACTGCACCACTTAGATGAAAAACAAAAATGTTTGACAAGATGATCAGTGAGGGTTCTTCCATCTAGATGATTCCCTGAAGTTCCAGGAGGTCCTTTTTTTTTTTTTTTTTTCTGCTGAAAGTATCAAGAATTTCTTAGGATAACGCAAATGCCCCAGGAGGGGTTTAGATAAACTAATATCCTTATGAACCATCATTTCAATAGATAAGTAAAGCAGAAAAAGGCAGCATTGTGGGAGAATGGAAGGTAAAGTATAGGAGTACTTAGTTGTGTCAAGAACAGAGGCTTTCAGGAACTTTCTGGCAAAGTTTGGGGGGCCAAAAGGATGCTGAAGTGAAAATTTGCTAATTACAAGTTTGAGAGGAATAATCTCATAATAGAATCACAGAGATTTCCCTTGGCCCAAGGAGATCCAATATTTTTATCATTGACTTTGGATGAAAAATAAAGGGTGTTTCAGTCAACTTTGCAAATTACAGGAAACTGGGAGGAATAGCTAACGCATTGGAAGAGAGAGTCCTTATCCGAAAATAGCTTGGTAGGTCAAAGCATTAGGCTGAATTGACTACAATGAAACTTTAGTTAGAATCAATGTAAAGTCTTAGCTTTGGGATCAAAAAATCAACTTCACAATTATAGAATACAATGATATGTCTAGCCAATATCTCTTTAAAACATACAAACTAGGGTTTTAAGAGCACTACCAGCTAAATATTGATAAGTGTGATGTGACAATAAAAAAAGTGAATGTATCCCTAGACCATGTTAAGAAAGCTGTAATGTCTGTCCACTATGCTCTTCTCTGGTCAGATAACATTGCATTCAGGTCTGAGCATCACATTTTAGGAAAGACATTGACAAGGAAGCAAGAGACCAGGATGGTGAGAGAAGCATAGAACAAATTATATGTTAAGGGAACTGGGATGGGAAAAAAAAAAAAAAAAACATTTGGCCAGAGGAGAACATGACAACTGTTTTCAAATCTATAAAAGGCTAGTCTTTGGGGAAAAGGATTAGCCCCACTAAGAACAATGGATCATAGTTTCAGAGAAGTATATTTAAATTAATGCCAAAAAAAAAGTGTCCTAAGTGGAAGAGCTCTTTCATGATGGAAGGAGCTGCCCTTTGAAGGCAGTCTCCCTCACTGAAGGTCTTGAAACCTTCCATGTCCAAATGAAATCTATTCAGGAATGCTGTTGAAAAGTTTCTTGTTCTTTCTAATTCTGATCTTTGTTTTAAGAGAGACTTCAGAGATCTTCTAGTTGTCCAAGCCCCAATTTTACAGATGGAGAAACTGAGGCTGAGAAAAGTCAAGCGATTTAGGTTGGACAATATCTTCTGGCTTACCTAAAGTTACATAGGTTGTAAGTCACAGATTTCAAGAGTCAAAACCCTGACTGTACAGATGACAATTCTGGACCTCTCACCCCAAACAATTACAAAATAGTAGCAACTATCTAGATATCAGCCTCTTTTTCCTTCAACCCTGCCCATGCCTTCAATTTTCTTGATCCTTCTCTTCTTCGAGGAAACTCTCCCTTCTTACTGTGTATGTGTCTACCCTGAGCCCACTTCTTCCCTCCCTAGTATCAGTACCACCTGAGCCCATATAAATCTGCCCCCTCCAAGTTTTGAGGGTCCTGCCAACAGCTCTTGACAGTGGTTAGAACGACAGAGAAAAATGGGAACATGGAAGAGTGTGATGGGAAGGTGTCAATTCCTAACCCCTGTGTATGAATGAGCTTATCAGACCGTGTCCTTGTGGGCTAGATTGAGCATGAAGCCAAGTTCCCCTATCTGAAGGGTGGTCCATTACAAGAGACAGCTCTGGAGGGCAGCGCTAGTGCTGACGGGCGGCAGATTTTAGTTTGGTATGAAATGCTTTCAGTCATAGAGGAGGGAGTGAGCTCCCTGTCCTAGGAAGGGTTAGAAGCTAGATGACCCCTTGGCAAGGACACTCTAGGGAGGATTCCTCCTTGGGGAAGATGAAGGAGAGGAGGAGAAAGAAGTGGACCTAGAGAATCTCCAGATTGCCTCCCAATTAGAAGGAAGATGAAGGAAGAAAAAGGACGTGGGCTCCCAGAATCCTAGAGCTCTCCAATCCCCGTCTGGCAATGGAGACGTCAGCACCCCTCTAGCTCAAACTAATTGGGGTCAAGGTCAGTTTTATTTCTGGAATACTATTTTATTATTTTCAAGTACAGAGAGTGTGTCGCACACTCATTCCTAACATAGTGTTTTCAAGTACATGCTCTGCTGGACCCATTTAACAATGAAGAGATAAGCTTCTTTGTAATTAACGGCAGCCTTTGGAATATAAACAATCTCTCAAATGCCTTGGAGATAGTTTAGTCTCAGAGCAGGTTAAACATTCCCCTTAAATCTCAGATGAATCCCTTCTTTGCTTAGCAGGGTTTGGTTTGGTTTTTTTTTTAAGGGAAGGGAGGGGAAAGGGAAATGCTGGCTCCTCTCGGGTCTAGGTTAACAAGGTTAGTTGGATCTCAGTTCTGGTCTGCCAGAAATGACTTAGCAACAGTCATTTGGCGAGACATTAAAGAGTTTGTCAGCAGAACTTCGCCCTCCCATCCCAGGACTTTAGCGTGCTGAACCCCGCGATTATTTCGGTTGACTTCGGATGGGTAAATGTCCGAGAGATCTTCAAGCTCTGGTTCAGATCTCTGAGGGAGCTTGTGACTGGTCCAAGATCATATGGGGGATGATTGTCAGAGGTGGAATTTGAACCCGAGTCTTTCGATTCCAGAGCCAAGCATCTCCCTTTCATTTGCCCCTTTAATGTGGACTGTCCCAAAGCTTAGGAAATAAGGCCGATCCACATCATCTAAAATCTGACAAGTCTGGAGACTACGAAGGAGGGTCGCAGTGGGGAGGGACGAAACTCCTCACAATAGATCCTCCATAATCGTGGAGGTCGTTTTTTAAAGGACTTGGGTTCAAATCCCGACTTCTACCTGTCTAACTTTGCCAGATCCCTTTACTTCTTTGAGTTTTACTTCAGCTCTCTTCAATGACTCCAAGTCCCTTCAAATCAAAGGCTCTGGTTCCATGATCCTTGCTGGGTCCCCTCCCCCAGTCACCTTAAAGTAGATGTGCTCAGGAAACCCTAATTAAGTTTAAACATCAGCTCAGCCCCACCCTCAGCCTCCAAGAAACAAAAGATCGTGCTCCAAAACGGCTTTTGGCCATCCGGCTTCGGGGTTATCTGTGAGGCCGCCATCTTTGGTCTCTCCATTTGGCTCCCACCATTTCCATGAGCTCTGCCTTTGACCTCCTTCCTCTTCCTCAGTGGAAAGTTACCAGCTTTTAAGCCGCCCAGGCTGAGCCAGGAGATGACCGCCCTCTTTCTTCATCCATTCATCAGAAGAGACCTCCTCAAGCCCTCCCCTTGGCAGAGAAAGCTGCCCCGGCTTCGTGGGCAGGGCCCACACTGATGGGATGGCCTTTCTTAGAAGAAGCCTAGAAATCAGGCTCTCCGGGGTCCTGGTTCCCTTCCCTGGGCGCTTCAGCAGACAAGGCTCAGGAAGTCGGGGGTCTGAGCCCGGCTGCCTCAGTTTCCCTCTCTGTAACCTCAGGGATTCGGATTGGATGTTCCCTGAGAACCCTTCCAGCCCCACGTCTACTATCCCATGACCTCTCTGAGTCCGTGTTCTCTGTTCATAATTAAGTGGAATGAGGGGTTTGGTTATCTCTGTTTTGATCCCCATGGCAACAGCGCTGGCTAGATGCTGTGCACCGGGGCTAGCCCCAGGGAGAGAGCTGGAAGCGGGGCCTCTGTCTCTCGCTGGATTTGGCCCTCGAGTTCAAAGGCTCACAGAGTTAAAGCCGGACAGGGATTTAGGGATCAGATAGACCTGGAGAGCTTTCAGAAGCTCCGGGGGGGAAAGTGCAGCACAACCTCCAAGCGAAATTTAGCGTTTCCTTCAATTAAAGAAGCCATTGTTCTTTGAAAACCCCCAAGACCTCACCAAAGTATCAGAGCGTTTATGACAGTTTATGATGCTCAGAAAAAATCCAGAGCCCCTGGTCTGGGTTAACTTACTCATTTTATAGACAAACGTGACTTCAGGTCACCCAGAAAGTGGGAGGCAGCAAGATTCGAACCCAGATCTGGATCCTGTGATTCCCCATTCGGGACTCATTCCACGAATCACAGGGACCCTGGATCCAAAGCCGAGGAGAAGAAGGATGGGGACGGCTAGAACCACGGCACTGGGGGAGTCACTGGCTGCTGTTCCTAGAACCAGGAGGGGTTAGGAGCAATAACAAGCCCAGATGTTGGGGACAGAGCGCTTCCCAGGTCACAAAAGTCATGGGACAAGCCCCCAGAGAGCAGGTGACTTACACCAAGTGCTCGTGGACGGAGGCCCATTCACTGGCCGCTCGTTTCATAACCGCTATTGTTGTTGAAGGGGGCGATCGTGGGCACAGCGCTGCCCTCAGAGACAGGAAAACCCAGGTCCGAGTCTGGCCGTGCACCCTTACTGGTGGCTACTGGTGGATAAAGAACTCTGAGACTCGGTTCCCTCATCTGTATAATGGGACAATGTTAATATTTATCTGAAGGTTCCTGTACGGATCAAATGGGTGTTTTGTAAGGCTCAGAGCACTTTCATAAATGAACTACTATTGTTAGTTACAGAGGCCAGGGAGAGAATAGGACCCATCATTCTGTTGGTAAAAGGAACTTTGATGAGAAATCTTCCTCCAACGATGTAGCTCTGCAACTTAGAGAAGAGAGAATTACCTGGGCAAGTGCCCGTAGTGTCAGGATTCGAAGCCAGATCTCCCTGGCTTTAAGGTCTTCTGCCTCCCTTCAGGCTTCCTTCTCCTTGCTCCCTACCTGGCCTGCTCCCTGCCCCGCCCGCTCCCAGGCTCGCTCCCTGCCCCGCCCGCTCCCGGGCCTGCTCCTCATTCCCCGTCTGCCCCACACTCAGCATCTCACAGTCAGGGAAAGAGAAACCCTGTGAGTAACGGCCACAGTCACGCAGTGAGGAGGCTCTGGCTCCAGAGCTGCCCGAGTTCCACTCTCCCGGGGCCGTGGAGAGCACTGCTGACTAACGGTAACTAGTCCTGCCGGGAAGGGGCAGATTGTTGTTATCGATGTCAGATCCGGGAAGGGACCTGCCCACAGTCACTCGGCCGGAAATGCCAGAGACAGATGCAAAGGCTGGAGCCGCGTCTATGTACGTGCCCCCATGTGGCGGGCGCTGGTCCAGGAGGAGGCGAAATTACCTAAGTGTGGAAGGATGAAGGGGACGGAGAGCTGAGGGAGGAGGAAAGGCTCCTTCCCAGCTGGGGGAGGGGCACCTGAATAAAAGCTGGGAGGTGAGAAGATGAAAAAAAAAAAGTGTGAGTATGAGTGGGGAGGAGAAGGGGGGGAGGATATGGAGGGAAGAAGCAGTGGGAGAAGTAAATCGGAGCTAAATCAGAAAGGGCCTTGAGTGCCAGGGCAGGACTCTGCTCCTCAGCTAACACAGCTGCTTTCCTGGGGCCCCTCAGACAATCCGAGCAGCTCCCCGTTCCCTAGGGCCTCGGCAGCCAGAGAAGGACGTGCTGAAAGCCCTGCTCCGGGACATTGTCTGATGGATTGTAGGGGGGGAAAGGGAGGGGAGGGGAGGCAGAGAGGCCAGCCTAGGAAGGAGGCCCAAACAGTCTGGCCCTGACCAGTCGGGCTGGGAGGACGGGCTCACTTGGACTTGGAAAGGGGGGACAGGCCCCAGAGACCCGGTTGTTTCTGGAAATCCTCGGGCTCACCTTGGAGTTGGAGGCAGGAGGGGCTTCCATCTCTGAGCAGGGAGCCTCCTGAGGCGGGGAGGGGGAGACATGGGGCAGAAGGCTGCACCAGACCTGCTCCGGACTGACTTCTGGTGTCTGGGGTCTCAGGGCCCGGGCAGCCAAGGGGACTTCTGGGAGACTCTTGACCTCAGGCTCGTTATCTCCAGGGATGGTGGTCCCCTGGCCAGGTGACAACTGCCCTCCCCTCCCAGCACCCATCCCTGCACCTCCCCTCCACACAAAGGGAGCCGGGGCCCGGAGGACTTGGTTTGGGGAGCCAGAAGGAAGGAGAGGTGGGGAGGGAAACTGAGGCCTCCGTGCACATGTTCTGGCCTGGAACAGGCAGCCTGGGAGGGAGAGGAGGGGAGGGGAGGGAGCTGAGCCAGAGAGCCAGAGACAGCAGCAAGAGCTCTGCTGAATGATACGGAGCTTTTGGCTGCAGAAGACAGAGAAGGGGCCGCTTCCCAGAAAGCCTGGCCCCGGGGGAGAGGGCCTGCAGCCCGGGCTGGGCTTCAGAGAGGCCGTGGGGCGCCCGGGGGCAAGGGGAGGGGGGCTGGCCCTCCTTGGGACTGGGGGGAGGGGGAGATGGGAGGGGACTGCCTGCCCCTGCTTCCCCCTCAACCTTCGGCACCCCCTCCCCATGTCCCCTTGGGATATTGTGGACTTGTGGGGGGGGAAGACCCCAAGCTCACCCTAAGCAGGAGCTGGAGGAGGCAGAGGCTTCTGCTCTGGGTGGACGAGGGTGGATTTCAGATGCTCCGAGGTGGTGACGGGCGGCAGCTGATGGAGACCCTGGTTAGCCATCCAGATGTGCTGGCTCTGGCTGGTGGAGAGCAGATGTGGCTCCCACCTCTCCTCTCTGTCCCTGCCAGCCCGTCTTTGTCTCTCTTTCAGTCCCTGTCTCTCTGTCTCTAGATCTCAGTCTGTCTCTCTGTCTTTGGATCTACCTCTCTGTCTCTCCCTCCTCTCAGTCTCTGTCTCTCCCTCCTCTCTGTCTCTGTCTCTGTCTCTCTCTCTCTCTCTCTCTCTCTCTCTCTGTCTCTGTCTCTCCCTCCTCTCAGTCTCTGCCTCTGTCTCTCTCTGTCTCTGCCTCTGTCTCTCTCTGTCTCTGTCTCTGTCTCTCCCTCCTCTCTGTTTCTGTCTCTCTCTCTGTCTCTGTCTCTCCCTCCTCTCTGTCTCTGTCTCTGTCTCTCTCTCTCTCTGTCTCTGTCTCTCCCTCCTCTCTGTCTCTGTCTCTCTCTCTGTCTCTGTCTCTAGCTCTGTGGGTCAGTATGAATCTCTGTCCAGCTCTGAAGTGAAGGGGAGGGCTGTCGGGCCCCCTGAGAGGACGCCTCTGACCCAGACTCGGGTGCCCCGGGCCGCCCACGACGAGCAGTCGATGCACTTGAGACACCCGTCCTCATTCATCCAGAAACTCCTAAGACCAACAGCCCTTGTCTGTGAAGGCCTGTGAGGGACTGAGGGGTCAGTCTGTGACCGTGACAAGGGGGTCAATCTGTGGTCAAGGGTCAGTTCATAACCCCTAGAATCCTCCTGATTGGCTGGGAGAGCTTTAAGTCCATCGGGTCCAGCCTCCCCCCCCCCCGTAGGCTCCTGAGGGACCGGGGCAGATGTGCCTCCATCAGACCCCGCTGTCTCTGGGGAGCTGCTCACGGTCAGCACTGGGTGAGGGGTCTCCGTGGCCAGGCTCAGGGGTCGATCTATGACGGCTGCTTGAGCTCAGCCAGGGGCCGGGACTGGGGCTCTGTCTGGCTGGAACTGCGGTGACAGCAGGGAGAGAACGGGTTGGAGCTGGAAGCTTCCTTCTCGTCTGTGGGAAGCCAACTGACCCACAAAGGAACAGGGCCCCTGGCCTTGTCCTCGGGACGGAGCCGCTGGCTCCCGGCCCTGCCCACCCAGGAGGAATCGGGCCCGGGGCTCCCGCCGTGCAGGGGCCGTACCTGGGCGCTCGCCGCTCGTCCCGGTGTCTCCCTGGGAGCCCCAGCGCTGGCCCGGGCCTTTCACTCCGTTCCCAGAGCCGGACTCTCTCCTCCATTCCTGGCCGTCGTCCCGCACGAGCTGGGCCGAGGACAGTGACCTCATGCTCGGCCCTATCAGTGTGAGAACAAGAGTATTTTCTCTGGAAAGTCCACCAGGGTGACCTCATTGCTTAATCATTAATGGACCGGGATCCCAGAGAGGCCAGAAGTTTCTGAAGTTCTTTCTGTGGGCTCAGTGCTGCCTTGGGGGGAGGACTGTGGAGGAAAGGGGAGGGAGCACGTTGGCTCTGGTGCCCAGTAGTGAAATAAGGGAGCTTTCCACAGAGAGGGACTCTGGGCCTTCTGACCGAGCACAGCGTGACCTCTGTCCCGGCCCCGGGGGCCCAGCTTTTTGGCAGAGAGCACCTCCTAACCCTGCCCTCGACCTCCGATCCCCGGCCCCAGACTGACCGCTCCCCCAAGCCGGGGCTCCCACCTGCCCCAGACTGACTGCTCCCCCAAGCCGGGGCTCCCACCTGCCCCAGACTGACCGCTCCCCCAAGCCGGGGCTCCCACCTGCCCCAGACTGACTGCTCCCCCAAGCAGGGGCTCCCACCTGTCCCAGAGGCCAGCCTGATGGTGACTAACAGAGCATTCCCTCTTTCCTCCGTAGGGGTCCCAGGAGCTGTTCCTGGGGCTGTTCCTGGAGGGGTCTACTATCCAGGTAAGGCGCCCATACTTGCTCCCCTCCCCATGCGTTCTACCCATTGCCCCATGCAGCTGCCTTATTATTGTCTCTTATCCCCTAAATCAACCAACAAGCCTTTATTAAGCGCTTCTGGGAAAACACAGAAGTTTTTAAGAGTCTTTTATTCCACATAAGGGGAAAACCTCCTAATGGCTCTTGTTTTGAAATGCCTTTTGGCAGGGGAGGGGGCGGGGCAATCCCAGTTAAGTGACTTACCCAGAGTCCCACAGCTAGTCAAGTATTAAGGGTCCGAGGCCTGATTTGAACTCGGGCCCTCCTGACTCCTCTGCCCCTGACTGCACTCTTATACAGCACTTCCAGAAAGAGATTTAATCTCCCAATGTGATTCGTAAAGAAATGTGTATTTTTCAAAGTTAATATACATTTATAACCAGAAAAAAAAAACAATTAAAAAAAAAGGAAAGAAAGAGAGGATCTCTTTGAGGGGCAGATAAGGAGGAAGTAAATTCCAGGCATTTAAACAAAATAAATATATAGAAACAGGAGAATGAGACTGTGCCCCAAAGGGGAAGTGGGAACAATCCAGAAAGGGAGAGGAAGCATTTGGACTCAGCCTGGAAGGAAGATAGAAATGCTAAGAAGAGGATGAGAGGAGGGAGATGGAAGGCCGCTTGGTATGAACTCAAGGAAGAACAACATGGCGGCCTGCACAGGTTATTTTTGTGGGAGGAGATGGGTTGGTTGGAGCTTTTTTTGTAAATGATCAAGAGCCTTAGTTCTCTCGGTACTCCATCACCATCGTAAACACTCTAGAACCTGAGAAAGCGGAAGCTGGAAGGAATCTTAGAGTGATTCTGACCCTCCTCATTTCACTGAAGGCAAATAATTCATCCGAAGTCACACGGTTAAGATCAGAAACCAACATAATCCCTCTCAATATGCTCCTAATTCTCCTAATGCTAAGTGGTTGGGGGTGGGGTGTGTGACAGGAAAGAAGGAAAAGAAGGGACCTGTGTTTCTCCAGGACACCCTCTCTGTTCTGGAATCTCCCCTCTCCTCTGCTCCCCCAGCCTTGGGAGACAGTGAGTGATGATGGGTAGATTAGCTCCCCCTTTCCCAGGGAACATAAGTGTCGCTGTCCAGCATGATGACCAGCCATGATTCCAGGGGAGTGACTCATGCTGCCCATGTCCCGACAAAGGTGATGGACTCAAGATGTAGGACGTATGGTTTTTTGGACATGGCCAATCGGACGTTGTTTTATTTGACCGCACTTCTTTTTCCCCGGGGAAGGGAGAGGAAACAAATCTTTGTTCACTGAGAAAACACAAAACTAAATTCCCCCCCCAAAAAAAAAAATACAAAAGCATCTTTTATGGGGAAGCGCTGAGGATGGGATTTTAAGGGGAGAAAGTTTAAGATAGAGACCTCTGATCACCTTGTGTGGGGTCCTGTATTTGGGCCTTGGTTAAAATCGATCCAACTGCTACCACAGGTTTCTGATGTTTGGTGGATGGCCAGCCCTTGTGACCATTTCCTCCCACCCAGAAGGGCTAGAACTCCTTCCGGTCCAGGGGTTGAGACTGAGTCTAGTTTGTGTAGGAGAGATGGCAGCAATTGCATTAGGGCGGATGGAAAGGGAGCTAACAGAAACTTTTCTTCTGCTCGGTTGCAGGAGCTGGTGTTCTTGGAGGCCTTGGAGCTGGAGGTCTTGGAGCTGGGGGTCTTGGAGCTGGGGGTCTTGGAGCTGGAGGCCTTGGAGCTGGAGGTGAGGTTGAGAACCATTTATATGCTAGGGAACAAAAGAGCCAGCTCTCTGATAGCCACGCTCACGGCCAGGGAGAAATATGCTATTGAGTGTTTTCTAGTCAAGACACTTTCCCGGACCTAGACGGGAGCTGGATTTCCCCCATTATCCAGTAAGAGATGGAAAGGAACTTAAAATCATTTTGTTTCAATCTGTTATTTTTATAAATGAGGAGATTGAGACCCATCGACATCAAGTGCCTTGCTCAAGATCACAAGGCAAGAGACTAGAATAGTCCAGACTTCTTATACCATGTTCTCCGGATGACCTTGAGGTTCTCAGAGGGACAAGGCAAGACAGAGACTAGAGTAATCCAGACTTCTAGACACCCTTGTCAGATACTGTGTTCTCCAGATGACTTTGGGGTTCTCAGAGGGACAAGGCAAGACAGAGGCTAGAATAACCCAGACTTCTAGACACCCTTGTCCTATACCATGTTCTCCGGATGACCTTGAGGTTCTCAGAGGGACAAGTCTAAGGTTGAGTTTCTATCTTGTAGGAAAATGGAGGAAGGGAGTTTGGGGGCTGGGGACAAGGTCAGTGGCAGTCCCTTTGGGAATGCAGTAGCCATTTTGTTACTCAAAGAGCAGACACGATATTCCACACAGTAGAAATGAGGACCACGGTCTAATAAATAGGACTCTTTCTTGGAGAACTTAGCACCCAGGGTAGAACTGATGCATTTTCTTCCTTCTCCAGGACTTGGCGCCGGAGGCAAACCACCCAAACCAGGTAAGGTATTCTCCCCTTCTAACCCCCTCGGACCGCCATCTTTGACTGCATTTAAGGGCCAAAGATGTGATGGGGTGAGAAGGGGGGCTGGCCGTGGCGGGGCAGGGATGCTGGGAGGAAGGGAAAGTCCAGAGGGGAAAGTGGAGCAGATGGAGGATTCCAAGGGAGGGCAACAATAAATATCTGCCCTGTCTGGCTAGAAAGCTCCCTCTTCTCTGCAAGACCATTAAAGCTGGAAGAATAAAGAGACAGATGAGCAGTTAGAAGAGGATTAGGAGGCCGTGGGTCTCTGAGGCTTCCTCGGGAGGATTCCAGAATGCATCCTTAACTTGGGGAAATGACGCATCTGGAAATTCTCTGCAGACTGAAGTCATTACTGTCTGTAGAATCTTTGATCAAAATGGTGCAATTATATAGCACTTTATGCATTCCATAGCGGAGATTTAGGATGAAAGGGCCTTCTGGGGTTGGGGCCCAGAGCGGGAGAGCGTTTTACCCAAGATCCCACAGGCCTTAAGCAATACTGCCTCCATTTGGATTTCAGCTCTCCGATTTCAAGTTCAATTGCGGCACAGAGCAGCAACAAGGATAGAAAGAGCATTTTTAGGGTGCTTTCAAGTTTGCAAAGTGCTTTGTAAATGTTACCTCCTTTTATCCTCACAACAAGCCTGCAAGGTAGAGGCTCGCATTATCCCCATTTTACAGATGAAACTGAGATAGGCAGAAGTGACTTGCTTAAGGTCCCCAAGCTGGTAAGCAACTGAGGCTGGACTTGAGCTTTCTTATAAAAAAGGAAAGAGCAGGGTCCAAGGCAGGGATGGGAGCTGAGGCACCACTGGCCCTCCTCCGGAGGCTGCCGTCGTTGGAGACCTTCTCCACGCGGGCTTCGGTGCCTCCTCGGCAGTCAGCATCCGTACCTGTCTCAGAGACACACGTCCGAAGTGGCTCCGGCTCCCAGGGGACGTCCTGGGGAGCCCAGTGCCAGAATCCTTTGAAAAACACCCGGATTCGGTTTCTCAAAAATCCCTCTGGGCTCGGCCATTCAGTGCTGGGGGGCTAGAAGAGGGTAAGATTTCTTTGGGACCTGAGGAGAAAGGGGAGGACCAGCCCTTGCCACGCCTCCAGAACCAGGTTCATAAGCCCAACCCCCTCATTTTACAGATGGGGAAATGGAGGCCTGAGAAAGGAAATGAATTTCTCAAGGTCACACATGCTCTAAGCTTATACAATCCTAGAACTAGAAGCCATCTAGTCCAATCCCTTCATCTTACAGATGGGGAAACTGAGGCCCAAGAAGGAAATGAGTTTTTCAAGGTCACAATTTTTTTCCAAATTTATATCCTAGATCTAGAAACCATCTAATCCAATTCCCTCACTTTGTGAATAGGGAAACTGAGGCCCAGGGAAGTGAATGACTTTTTCAAGGTCATACATGCTCCAAGTTATAGGATCCTAGATCTAGAAGCCATCAAATCCACAATCCCTTTGCTTTTAAAGAGGAGAAAATCATAGAGATGAGAAGACTAAGCCTGGCTTCCCAACTGCTGGCCCCTGGGAGGCAGCGGGCGTCAGATATTGCTAATAATGAACAGCGCTGAGACACCCTGCCCAAGTCACATACATTGTGTTAATTCCCCGGGGCGCAGGCTTTCTGACTCCATGGGCAGACCCTGGATGTTGAAAACGGGAGGGACAATATAAATATGTGCATGTACAAGTTATAGAATAAATGTGCAGTCCAGCATGGCTTCCAGGCAGAGAGAGACATCACGGCTTCCCGAGGTATCTGGTATAGAGCACTGGTGCGAGAGGGAGGGATCTGAGTTCAAATCCTGCCTTTGACTGGTGTGACCTTGAGCAAAGACCTTGTTGGTTTCCTCCTCTGTAAAATGAGAAGTTGGGGTCCCTCCAAGCTCCAAATCTGGGCTCCTCTGATCCTTTTAGCCCGAGGATTAGCGGTTTGGGAGCCGAAGTGGTAACATTTGGGTGAGCTTGCTTTCTGGAGGCCTTCCTGGGGCTGGGCCGCATGTTTGGGACTCGGGAACAACTAATCCCCTGGCTCAGGGGGAGAGGGAGGAGAGAAGCACAGCTGCCTCAGCTCCACTGACGGCCTCCTCCTCCACCCCCCGCACAGACCTGTGCCAGGGATCCCCAGCAGGCGCCCACAGAGGAGCCGAGCTGCCACCCGGCACAAGCACCCCCCCCAGGGGCACAGCGGGAGGCCCCGGGCAGCTGAAAGCCTGGGGTGCCGGGAGCTGGGGAGCGGGCAGCTGGCCTCCTCCAGCATCCTACACACAGGGAAGCGGAGGGGAGAGCACCAAGGGGGCGCAGGGAAAGAGACAAAGAGGGAGATGGGGACAGAGGCAGGAGGAAGAGGAGGAGGACATGGAAATAGATTCAGCCAGAGAGGGGAGCAGATATGGAGGGGGAGAGAAAGCACGGGCAAAAAACAGAGACGAAACCTGGAAAGAAGAAAAGAGGATTAGGGGGAGAGAGAGACAGAGACAGAGATAGGGACAAAGACAGAGAGAGATAAAGTAAGAAAGAAAGAAAGAAAGAAAGAAAGAAAGAAAGAAAGAAAGAAAGAAAGAAAGAAAGAAAGAAAGAAAGAAAGAAAGAAAGAAAGAAAAAAAAAGAAAGAAAGAAGAAAGAAAGAAGAAAGAAAGAAGAAAGAAAGAAAGAAAGAAAAGAGAAAAAAGAGAGAAAAAAGAGAAAGGGAGAAAGAAAAAAGAGAGGGAGGGAGGGAGCGAGGGAGGAAGGAAGGAAAGAAGGAAGGAAGGAAGGAGGGAGGAACTTAGGCATTCCTTGTCCATGATTTCAGTGTTGTCTGATTTCAGTTTGGGGAGGGGGAGGGTCCTGCTGGCCATCCTCCCCTCCTCCCCTCCCCTCCCTGTCCCAGGTCACTCAGTCCTTGTCCTCTTTCCAGGTATCGGCGGTCTTGCTGGACTTGGGGGAGGTAAGTCTGAGACTCTTCCACCTCCTTCCAGACTGTGACTTTCTACACGCTGAGGTTGGAGGGCACACTAGTGAGGACTGATGGGGGCCCAGAGCTCCTCCTCCTCCTCCTCCCTGGGGGGGCGGGGAAGATGGGGGGAGGAAAAGAGCGCCCTCCCTCTCAAGTAACCTCCCCACAAGGAAGGCAGGGCAGCCTCTAGTCTTACCCAGGGACTTCCCATCCTCTCCCTACCCCACAGATGGCCCATTGGCGAACCCTAAGAGACGCCAGTGCTGATGGGACTTCCAGAAGCTAGAATGGTCACCCACAAAGAACCCTAGACAAGCCCTGGGCTCGACCCTTTCAATCCCCCGGGAGCTTAGACGATCCTCTCTCTTTTAAGGAAAATCTTTCCTTTTGTTTCCAAAGGCCTCAAGTGCAGTGAAACCCTAGAAGGACATGGGCCCTCAGCCCGTCCAGAGTCATTTCCCCAAAGGCAGAAATGAGACCTCACTCCCATAATACACTTGACTTTTCCCCACCTTCCATTATTTATTGTCTCGTTACCAAAAGCCAAGCGGGCATTAGGATTGCTCTTTCACGATTAAGGAAACTGAGGCTCAGAGGCCTGTTGCCCAGAGACACATTCGTGAAGTATCGGCAGGATTTTTACCTCCCACTCCAAAGCTCGGACAGTGAAAGTCTCCCACTGTTTCTCTGACGCCGATGACCTCCCGAGCGGGGGAAGTTACAGAGACAGAAAAAACAACGTCCTAAGTGAACTGTCCAAAAGGAGAAGGGACTGTTCTAACCAGGAGCGAGCCCCCGTCACTGAAAGTTTCCAAAGTCTGGCTGTTTATGGGCAGCTATCTTCTTAGTCAGGGACTTCTGAGATGACTTCCAACTCTGAGTCTGGATTGTGATTACTCGAAAGAAAAAGAGACTGAAGGTCAGAGAGATGGTCAGAGAGACCATCCATTTATGTCTTTGTCCTTAATGGCTAGAAGGGGGTCTAGAACCCAGAAGTGGTTCTCCCCGAGTCCAATGCCGATGTTCTTCCTACTTTGTCCTTTGTCCTTTGACTTCCTTCAGGGGTCATCTACATGACCCTTTTGGTCACAAATCCAAAGGTTTCTTTTCCATCCTTAACCCTTCTGTGGCATTCAACACTATGGGGCCCCACCCCCTTGGCTTCTGTGACACTGACCCCACCATGGCCATCCCCTTAATTCTTCTTTAACTGTTTCCTTTCTCTTCCCCTTGAGACCAGGACAACAAATCAACTCGTTTTGAGGCAACTCAGCCTTGTAGATGGCATGGCAGATTTGGGGTCAGAAAAACTGGTGGGCTGGGTGACTCTGGGCAAGTCACTTAACTGCTCAGTCGTGTTCTCAGGGCCTCAGTTTCCTCTGTAAAAACTGAGGAATTGAACCCAATGGCATCTTCCCACTCTAGAACCATGACCTCCTAATCCCTTTTTTGAGCTTTTCCCATGTGCCGAGCCCTGTGTAATGAGAAAGGCACCAAATGATTGGAGAAACAAAGACCCACATATATCACATAGTAAATTAACAAGCATTTTTAAAGCACCTACTATGTGCCATCTGTGAGGTTAGGTGGTGGGAATTCAAGGACAGAAATCAATCAGACCCTTGCCCTCCAAGAGCTTACACATGGACAAAAAGCGTAGGAATGGTGAGTGCTAGGTGGTCCGCCAAAGACTCTCTGAGGTCACGGCTGCTCTGGAGGAATCCAGGCAGGTTTCCTAGTGGAGGTGACAATGGAGCTCCCCAGGTCCCCAGACACGGCCAACAGGGGTCTCCTTAGGACTCTGTAGCCTTTTCTAATGGCCGACCCTGTCCCGTTAGTTCTATGATTCCTTCTCTTGGTAGAGACAGAAGGCTCAAACAAAACCTGTGTGCCCCATTGGTTCCCAAGATTCTCTCTTCCCATAATTCCCCTTCCACATGAGTCAAGGAGAACCTGGGCCCCATTCCCGAGGGGCCGCGCAGCAGCCAGGTGTTCCGGGATTCGCTCTCCCCCTGCTCTCTCTCACCCACTTACTCCGACCCAGCCGCCCTCTGCCATTCACGAGAAAGGGTCCGAGCCCATCGGGTCTCTTGTTGAGTGGCCCCCTGGGGCTCAGCAGCCCCAGGCTTTATGTTTCCCGTTCGTGGAAAGAAAAACAAAGAGCGTCCTTCCACATAATTGAAAACAAACTCTGTGCAGTTGTGAACTCCCATTGCCCATCAGCTCTTCTAGCCAAGGGCAGTGGAATTTCTGCCTGGAGCAGGGAAAGAGGGAATGATTAGCCCCAGATGTTGGAAGGGGAAAGGAGACCGGAGCCAGAGGGACCCATTCCACCCCTCATAAACATTTCCGTTTCAATCTGCTCATGGATGGACTCCCCAAGCGAAAGGCCCGCAGGAAAGAGCGCAGGAAGGAGAAAGACTGCAGGGCTTGGGAGTGATGGCCAAGCAAAGGCAGGAGATGAGGGCGGTCAGAACGGAGCAGGGAGACATGGGACAGGAAGGAAAGGAGGCAGACGGAGGTGGATGGGGACCAGAACAAGGCCTCAGCTCAGCTACCGGGGATTCTGAGAGCCCGAGCCCTAGCTTTGAAGCCTATCTTTCATTCTGATGACCACTTCTCTGGGCCTCAGTTTCCCCCTCTGTAGCATGAAGAGGTTGGGTTTCATGGCCTCAGAGATCCAATTCAACCCCACCTCTGAGATCCTTTCTCAGTCCCTCCACAAAGAATGTAAGAGGAGGCGAGTTACTGCTGGGAAAGGCGAGAGATGGTGGGGGAGATGGTGAGGGGGGTCCTGTCCTGCGCTCACTTCATCTCTTTCTCTCTTCAGGCCCTGGAGGACTCGGAGCAGGTGAGTATGAAAAGCATGGCCCAGTGACGGCTCCATCTGGAGCTGCTGGATTTCATCTTAAGCAAAATCAATCTGTGCAATTAACCAAGGGTGGATTCTGTCAGATCTCACTCCCAAATCATAGAAATTTGATCCCGGAGGATCCCAAAGCATTCAGTATACAGAAGGTCAATTCATCAGCAAGCGTTGATTAAGCCTCCCTGTGGGCCAGTCACTGGGGAAACAAATAGGAAATAATCCAAGGGAGGCAACGTGGAGGAGATTTATATGTGCGTCTGCATGTAGAATATAAAACCACTTATATAAAGCTATATGTTTGTGCATATATACACACATGCATATATATATATATATACATATATACACATATGTATTTGGAGATTTATTTATGAAGATTTTCTAATAGAGAAAGAAAGAGGAGAGAAAAAGAGACAGAGAGAGAGTCAGAGGCAGACCCAGAAAGACAGAGAAGAAAGAGCTCATTTCCTTCCTTAAACAAGGAAAATTGAGACCAGGACAGAAAACAACTACCTGAGTTCAAAATTGTCTCCCTAGTGACCCCCGGGCACCCGCCTCCCAGGTCTTCCTCAGATTTCCCTTTCTTCTTTTGTTCAGCCCATCCTGTGATTTCTTTGATGTAGGGATTTCCTAGATGAGGAAACCCGCTCCTACCAGGGAAGACCAGCCCCTGTGTGCAGCTCATGCTCTCACAAAGCTGTCCAGGCCACTGGGACTTGCCCCCGATCCCACAGATGGGATGTCAGGGCCAAGTCTAGCACCACATCTCCTGCCTTCCGATTTTGTTCAGATCGATTAGTCATACTAAATTATCCCAGAATCCAACGGGAGATATACAAGACATTGTTCCCAGCCTCCACGTGGAGAGAAAAGACCAAAGTATCATTACAGAACTGGGTGTATTTGCACGTCACCTTCCCTCTCTGAGCCTCAGTTCTCCCCACGGCAAATGAAGAAGATGGGCTAGATCAGGGCTCCTTCATCCTTTTTGCATCACGAACCCTTTGGGCCATCTTGTAAAAACCTTCAAAGGTTTGACCCCTTCAAAGGTCCTCTCCATTCATGCGCAAATGCAATGCTCAATATCAGAGATTAATGGAAATTAAATAATTTTTTTCTCACCCAAGTTCAAAGTCTCCTCAAAATCTCCCACGGAGCCCAGGTTAAGAGCCCCTGCTTTAGCGGTTAGGAAGATTGGACTAGCCCAGAGCTCCCTTTGGCTCTAACAGCCAGAAGAGAGGCTATAAGACAGTCTAGGATTAGCTTCCGCAGCGAGTGCCCCTTCCTCACAAGCCCCCACAAAGGAGAGGGGAGGGGAGGAGAGGCTGCCGGGGGAACCGGCCTTCAGGCTGGGCAGGATTCGAATGGGGGGAGGCCCGTGGGGTTTGGGGGTCTCTTGGCGAAGGCCCAGCAAACAGGAGCATGATTCCCGAGCATCTCCCGGCTCAAGTTAAGGGCAGGCAGGATCCAGGGTGAGATCCCTGCCTCCGGGGAGAGTGACTCACTGCTTCTCTCCCGCAGGGCTGGGCGGCTTCCCAGGAGGGGGCTACCCAGGGGGACTGCTGACGGGCCCCGCCGCAGGGGCGGCTTACAAAGCAGCTGCCAAGGCTGGTGAGTATTTCCCCCTCAAAGGAAGGAAGCGCATCCCTTCCTCCGTGGCCACTGCGGGGAACCTGCTCCTGATCATCCCCACAGGCCTCACAGAGCCCGATTTACACGTGGGGAAACTGAGGCTCAGAGAGATGCTCTGATGTGGCCGACGAGGGAAGCCAGGACCGGCTTCTCTGACCCCGTCTTTCTCTTCTGCTCCCTCAGGTCTCGGGGCCGGTGGCGTCGGAGGGGTCGGAGGGGTCGGAGGTGTCGGAGGTGTCGGAGGCGTCGGAGGCGTCGGAGGCGTCGGAGGGGTCGGCGGAGGAGTGTCCACAGGTAAAGTCCCTCTGTCTGTCTGTGTCTCTGCCCAGGGCCCTCGCTGCCCAAGAGTTCCCCCCGGAGCCGGCTCTGATGGGCCGCCCTCCTCTTCCTCCCCCCAGGTGCCGTGGTGCCCCAGACTGGGGCCGGAGTCGGGGCCGGAGGGAAGCCAGGGAAAGTTCCAGGTCAGTCCTGAAGTCTACACTGGACACGAAAGACGAGGTCAGCTCGCGGGATCCAGGGAGGGCAGGAGGGTTTGGGCCTGGCTTCCAGTCCGAACTCTGCCATTCAGCCCCGGCCCTGATAAACCTGATAAATTTCCCCTGGGTCTCAATTTCCTCCTCCATAAAATAAAAAGTTTGGATTAAATGACCTATAAGTCT